>NC_043004.1:3394201-3429201 GCF_006345805.1 Octopus sinensis
CACGCAGACAGTAAACTATATCTTCCATATTTAATTCAGCGGCCGAACCGAAAATAGTAGATTGGATTCCAGGAGTCATGAAATGTCAGGAAGTGTCGAATATTGAAGAGATGTTACTGTATTATACGCTTAATATGAAGATATGTCGATATAATGTGTACAAAATATTTATAAGGTTTTAAATAAATAACCAGGCAAGTGTATACAGATATAGATACACACACACATATACACACACGCATATATATATATATATATATATATATATATATATATATATATCATCATTATATATATGATGATCATGATCATGATATATATATATCATCATTATATATATGATGATCATGATCATGATGATAGCGTCAGTGTTTGGACATGTTCAAAGGTAAGAATGCTTTTTGCGTTTATACAAGAATACAAATTCAAAGTTTTGGAACTCTCGTACCGAGCAGACGAAAGTAAATAAGAAAGTTGAATGTTATTCGTTTTGTAGAAGTATTTGTGTATCTTCAATAGTAATCTGCATTTTGTGGTGCAACGTTTTGTTATTTCCGTTGTTGTTGTAGTAATAATAAAAATAAACACGCGTGGAGATCGATAGAGACATAGAAAACTGACGAGATAAAACTAGAGTGCGGGGCAGATAGATAGATACATACATACATAGTAGCTAGGACACTATAATGAAATCTGTCGGAAGAATAATCCCGAGGACAAAGAAATAAGAACCCACAATATGGTAGAAGCCATAGCCACTCATAATAAAAAGGAATACTGGTGGAATGTCCCAGTGAAGACCTCAATAAAATGTAAGCACACCAGACCTGATAGAATGATTTGTGATAGAGAAGAGAAACCTGTGCACAGTTGTGGAAATTAGCTGCCTAGCGGATATTAACATAAAGCTGAAGATCAGTGAAAAAGAGAACACCTATGCTGAACTATTGAGAAATCTGCAATTACTCTATCCAGATTACAAGTTCAAGTTTATAACTGTAATTATTGGGGCCCTGGGATATGTAATACACTGCCTAAATACCAATCTTAAGAAATTAGCTGCCTAGCGGATGATAATGTAAACACCAAGTTCTCTTTACTGTGGATCCTGTTGGGTTGACGGTTCGAGTTGCTCGACATGTCACGTCACATGGTCACGGAAGATGAGGAAGTATCTCGCAGAGATGGGGACTAATTGGGGCTCTACACGACCGGTCACCCGGGAGGACCCGGGAATATACTGCTCCCACAAAAATACTGCAAACAATGTTTGCTGATGTAAACAACGTTTGGCCAAGCTAGAACAAAATAAATATCGTGCATGACATCGTTGAATAAAAAAGAGTCTTGTAAATTCATGTCTAATACGGCAGAGTGTTTAAGATAAGAAAACTCTCCACTTAGACCTGTGCAAATACACGCAATACTAACATTACACTACGGAGCCATAAAATTGTGATAATTATTTTAATGTTTCATGTGGAGATTATGGTTGATAGAACTTTGGAACGACAGAACTGGCGCGTATTTGTAAGCAGTATTCCAGTACGAAATGCTTTGACTCAAAAACAAACGGTCAACATATTTGTGCCAATTTGATTCTTTTTATACCTTAGTTACTTAGAACTCGGAACCTAGCGAATGTGAAAAGAGCTTCTTAACTATTTGGCTATGCTGTGTCCCCAAATGAAAGAACGGGAGCCACCAGTTGAAGCACAGTTAGAAATGCTAAGGTATTCTAACCAAATTTATTATACTAAACACTCGTCTTGGCTCTCCGTCGGTTGCGACGACGAGGGTTCCAGTTGATCCGATCAACGGAACAGCCTGCTTGTGAAATTAACGTGTAAGTGGCTGAGCACTCCCTAGACACATGTGTCCTTAACGTAGTTCTCGGGGAGATTCAGCGTGACACAGTGTGACAGGGCTGGCCCCTTTAAAATACAGAAACAAGGGGAGAAGTTTGAGAGGAAGTTGTGGTGAAAGAGTACAGCAGGGTTCGCCACCATCCCCTGCCGGAGTCCCGTGGAGTTTTAGGTATTTTCGCTCAATAAACACTCACAACGCCCAGTCTGGGAATAGAAACTGCTATCCTACGATCGCGAGTCTGCTGCCCTAGCCACTGGGCCATTGCGCCTCCACTAAACACTAGTATGTAACACAGTCACATTAAAGCCGATGAATATTAAGGCACGTTAGATCTGTTTTTTTTATTTCTCTTTTTATTATTTTTTTACATTTTTTGACAAGCTACACCTTAATAAGGTCGCTAAACTTTAACACCCACTGGAAATCCGCCCATTTTAACACCAAAAAATGACGTTTTAATAAGTAAATCAATAAAAACAGGCGATAAGTACACAAATACACTTTGTATGTTTGTATATGTGTGCGTGTGTTTGTATGTATACATATGTGCGTGCATGAGTGTGTGTGAGTGTGTGTATACACACACACACACTCACTCACGCACAAACATACATATCACTCATACACAGTTTCTTTTATTAGATGTGTATGTGTGTGACTGTTTGTGCCTCTGTGTATCTGCCTTTGTATGTGTACCCATGTATGTGTGTGTTTGCGTGTGTGTGTGTGTGTGTGTTAGCGCATTTATGTGTGTGTGTGTGTGTCTATGTGCGTTTCACATACAAGTCCGGAGCGTGGAAATAACGAAGAAATAAAACACAAAACCAACAAAACAAAAACAAAGAAAAAAAAAGGAAGCCTACGATGAGAATCCATTTAGCATTTAGAAAGGGTCCGCGCGGCAAAACTGTGGCCGCTATCAAATATTTACCATCGCAAATATGGCAACGATGGCGTTATTGATTGTACATTAACCTTTGTTAAGTTTTCGGCATAATGGTATGGAACAATGGGTTGCTTGAGTTTGATGTAGCCGTAATAATTCGGTGGTTCCGCTCCTAGCGAATATCTGTTTCCTGGGGGGCGTCGGCTTCTATACGCATCTCCTTTTCTCTCTCTCCCTTTCTCTATCTATCTATATATATGTACATATATCTCTCTCTCTCTCTTCTCCATTTCTTCTTTGTTTTTTGTTTTTTTTGTTTTTGGTCTTTCTCTTTCATTACCTCGTTAACCCCCCCCCCCCCCGTTCTCTTTCCTCTCTTCATCTCTCTCTCCATCTCTTTCTATTCCTATTGTGTCACAGGAAAAAAATAAATAAAACGAAGCACTAAACCAATATCGCTAGAAAACCACGCAGACCACACTGGACAGCGTGTGCACCTGCTAATTCGATACACGTCAGGATCTCCAAGTAAACCAAACACACACAGATGGATAGATACACACGAGCATTGGTTATAACTTGCACGCCTTCAAATAAAATATTTGCTCTGTGTCACCCTGGTGGACGTTGTTTTCCAAACCGCACAACATTAAAGAACTGCGGTGTTAATAATGTCACTTCAAGCCAAGAAATAAATATTTTAAAGATGCCTCTTCTACACTGACCACTCTCCCCATTTCGCTCCTCTCACTACTCCTGCTAAGTCTGACATTTACTACAAATAGCACGCTAGTCGCTATTAGATCAATTAATGGAACTCTCTCTCTCTCTCTTTCCCTCTTTATGAGCGAAATGCAGGGGGGAGAAAAGATAAGCCGAAAAATGTTTAGTCGGATGTGAATCAAAGTTTTTAGTTCATGGTTTCACTTAATTTCGCTTTTGTGGTTTTCTGTCTCCTGTTTTTTTCTTTTTTTTTTTCGTACAGAAACTCATCTATGAGCTGTAAAGTTATAAGCACGCTGGATTTAATACTGTGGTTTAATATATATATGTACATATATACACACACACGTGTATGTGTATATACACTCTCATACATGTATACATTTGTGTTTGTATGCATGGTATATATTATAAAATGTTTATAATACAAAATATGTAATTTGTATATAGGCGCAGGAGTGGCAGTGTAGTAAGTAGCTTGCTTACCAACCACATGGTTCTGGGTTCAGTCCCACAGCGTAGCACCTTGGGCAAGTGTCTTCTACAATAGCCTCGAGCCGACCAAGCCTTGTGAGTGGATTTGGTAGACGGAAACTGAAAGAAGCCCGTCGTATATATATATATATGTGTGTGTGTGTGTGTATTTGTTCCCCCCCCCAACATCACTTGACTACCGATGCTGGTGTATTTACACCCCCGTAACTAGCGGTTCGGTAAAAGAGACCGATAGAATAAGTACTAGGCTTACAAAGATCAAGTTCTGGGGTTAATTTGTTCGACTAAAGGCGGTGCTCCACCATGGCCGCACTCAATAACAGAAAAAATTAAAGGGATATATATATATATATATATATATATATATATAATATATATATATATACACACACGACGAGCTTCTTTCAGTTTCCCTCTGCCAAATCCATTCACAAGACTTTAGTTGGCCCAAGGCTACAGTAGAAAATACTTGCACAAGGTGACGAACAGTGGGACTGAACCCGGGACCATGTGGTTGGAAAGCAAGCTTCTTAACACACGGCCACCCCTGCGACTGTTGTCGTCTTTACTTCTCCTTTCTCTGGGGGCCATAAAATGAAGTCCTCATGAAATAAGGTGAACTGGCAGAGTCGTTACAACATCAGGTTAAAGACAATATACATTTCAACTCTCTTCGTTCAAATCCCATCAACGTCAATTTTGTTTTCTATTCACCCAAGGTCAATGAACTTTGCGTGCTGATTTTAATTCTTTTCTCTTGTAAACTCGTATTTGACTACATTACACCGAGAATAGGGCTGTGGTGGTGTTCATCATCCCCCTCTCGAATAGTTGGTATGTTACTGGAACCATTGAAGAATGGACAGATGAGAGGAAAAGTGCTTTAAGGAATTGAATGTGTGTGTGTGTGGTGAGATGCTTCAACTAAATCGCATTTTCCTCTATATTCTAATATGAAAACGCGTGGCTTAGTGATTAGGATGTCTGGTTCACGATCGGAAGGCTGTGAGTTCGATTCCAAGCGATACGTTGTCTCAATGAGCAACACACTTTATTTCACGCTGCTCCAATCCACTCAACTGGCAATACAAAGTATTGGTACCTGTAATACAAAGGGCCAACCTTGTCACACTCTGTGTCACGCTGAATCTCCCCGAGAACTACATTAAGGGTACACCTGTCTGTAGAGTGCTCAGCCACTTGCACGTTAATTTCATGAGCAGGCTGATCCGTTGCTTGGACCAACTGGAACCCTCACCCTTTTAAAGCCTAGCCAGGCTCATGGGCCCGGTTTCTATGGCGTATATGTTCCCCACCTGGACGGGACGCCAGTCCATCGCAGCGTTACTCATTTTTTCCAGCTGAATGGACTGGAGCAATGTGAAATGAAGTGTTTTGCTCAAGAACACAACGTGTCACCCGGTCCAGGAATCGAAACCACAATCTTACGATCATGGTGCTGACACCCTAACCACTAAGCCACGCGCCTCCACACATCACAATATTACTAGAAATATAATATTTAATGACAATGGCGACATAGAAACGGCTTCGGGTGGAAATACATTCCTCGCATTATTTAGGTCCGACCTTCTAAGTTTAGAGTTCAAATTCAGCTGGTATAATCTTTGCCTTTCATCCGCCCAGCTACGTTAAGCCAAGTTCTTGTTAAACACATACCGAGGTCGTTTCAGTCTTCTGAGTTGTTCCTTTCTAAAGTTTATGGCCGTGGGCCAATAATCCAAATCATTATTAAAGGCTTATAATGTAAATGCAAACTAAAATTATTTTTCCATTTAGCCTCTCTCAGTCGATTGCGATACTCAATTAATATCTAGTTATCTATTGATTATCAATCATTCGATGGAACACACCGACAATAATCTCTTTCAAAGTATCTTTAACGCCATGGCTTCCCGCCAAAATAAGTCTAACTCTATCAATTGTCGTCCTCTCATTAATAAAATGTACGGCTTTAATTACGCCAATCAGACATGGAAATCACTTGGAACGGCAACATTTCCATTCTGCGACATTTTTATATTTAGATCTAATACGATTATTGGAATGGTAGAAGCAATGGGTTAGGAGAGATATGATGAAGTATTTGGTTCGGTCCTGCGATCGAATCTCGCTGGAGTAGACTTTTACTTTTCGTCCATCAAACATCGATAAGATGTTATATACCCATTAAATATGGCAGTCGATTAAATCAACGAAACCCATTCCTTCACCTCGCCCGTGTGTGCTTGTGACAATGTAAGGCCTCAATATTGATATGTAGTTCCAGCTTCAGAAAAAGTGAACAGTAAAATTTGCGGCATTGGACCGAATGTCCTGTTCTTCTTCGCTCTTTACGTTCAAAGATCAAATCTTGCTGTAGTCGGCCGTAACTTCTCTCTCTAAAATGCAAACCAGTTAAAAACTGGAATCGATTCTGTCAGTTTTATAATCAAATGGTTGTTCTGTTTTTTTTTTAAATGGTGTTTCTGCGACTAGATCAGAAGTCAGTGTTTACTTCCATCCCTCAATTTCAATGATTCTCAATCTTATTGAAGTCCTGGCACACTGAGAATCAAAGACAACAAGAATATCACTGGCACATTTCGCTCCACCAATTCCATAAAGCTCTCTTTTCAGTGATGTCACAAATATTAAAGTCGTTGTCTATGAAAGTTATTGTCAGACAATGGCGCGTATAGCTGCTGCTGCTGCTGCTGTCGTATGTCCAAGACAATAAAAGATCTCTCACAGAATTGATTTACATTATGAAGTTCCGTCCATTCCTTAGTTCAAATCTTGCAAAGTTTTGGCCATTTAAATCTCTAACTTTATCTCTTGAATTTATTGTATTATTTCGGTTTTGCAACTGATTTAACTGGATCTATTAGAATCTGTTATTTTGTATCATTTCGTTTTACTAAGGCGCTGAGCTGGCAGAATCGTTAGCGCGCCAAGCAACTTGCTAAGCGGCATTTCCTCCTCCTTCGCGTTCTGAGTTCAAATTCCGCCGTGTTCGACTTTGTCTTTCATATTTTCGGGGTCGATGAAATAAGTACGAGTTGAACATCGGGGTCGATGTAATCAACTTAACCCGCTACCCCACCCCGAGATTGCTGGCCTTGTGATAAAATTTGAAACCATTCATCTCTCTTACTACTACATGTTAGATACGCAATATATATTTATAAGGCTTCGAGCTGGCTGAATGGTTAGCGCGTCGGGCGAAATGCGTAGGGGTATTTCGTCTGTCCTTACGTTCTGAGTTCAAATTCTGCCGAGGTCGACTTTGCCTTTCGTCCTTTCGGGGTCGATGAAATAAGTACCAGTTATGCACTGGGGTTGATATAATCGACTTAATCCGTTTGTCTGTCCTTGTTTGTCCTCTCTGTGTTTAGCCCCTTGTAGGTAGTAAAGAAATAGGTATTTCGTCTGTCTTTACGTTCTGAGTTCAAATTCCCCCGAGATCGACTTTGCCTTTGTCCATGTTTGTTACCCTCTATGTTTAACCCCCTGTGGCAATAAAAATATAAATATGTTAATTTATGATTTCTGTATGTTGTACGTAATATATGTTAATTTATTATTTCTACAACATGCGTGGTACTGTTGCTACTGTGTTTTATTTTTTTTTTGTTTCCTTCCTGTTTCTGTGTACCATGGAGATGTTTACATGTCCAGCTTCTCTCTCCTCCTCCTCCTCCTCTTACGTCTTCTTCTCATTGTATCTACAACAGATGTGTTTTGCTGTTGGTCATATTTCTCTGACCTTCTGCATTCTGTCATTATTGTAAATTTTACACTTGATAATATCGATTCTATTTCTGCTACATTTACTCTCATCTCCTGTCGCCGCAGTTTCAACTTATTCTTCTTGTTTGTTTTTTAATTTTGTTACAATTCTTATTACATGCCATTGTTGATGACGTCTTTGCTGCTGCTGTCGTCGTTGTTGTTGCGTTCGTTATTCCAGTTTCTGTCCATTTCAATATACTTTACATCCATTGTGGTAAACGTCGAAACCGTATCCCTTGTTCTTCTTTTCATACGATTCTCGGAAAAATATCATTTAACTTATTTGCGTTGAATTGGCGGAATCAGTTAGAGCGTCGTATAGAACGTGTCGTTCTAACACTCCGTTCTCTTCGTTCAAATCCTGCCGAGATCAACTTTTACTTCATTCTTTTTGAAATAGATAAATTGCTGAGATAGATTGGTTAACTTACTGGAGCGTGTAAAGGGATGCTTTATAGTGTCTGTTCCAGTTCGTTGCTGTCTGATTATGACGACACATTCATGTTGTAATAATTTTTCAAACATAATGTATCTACATTATTTACATTTGACGGCTATTTGTCCTCATCTTGTTTGTTGTAAACACAACGTTTCAGCTGATATACCCTCCAACCTTCATCAGGTGTCTTAGGGAGATTTCGAACCTAGGTTCTCATTCCTAAAGTATTTTTCGATTTTATTATTAACGCCAAGATTTTGAATAATAAAAAAATAATATCGAAAAATACCTTAGGAATGAGAACCCAGGTTCGAAATTTCCCTAAGACACCTGATGAAGGCTGGAGGGTATATCAGCCGAAACATTGTGTTAACAACAAACAAGATGAGAACAAATATCTGTCAAATGTAAATAATGTAAATAATGTGCATAATTCTTCATCTCTTAAATATAGAACTATAATACTCTTTACTCTTTTACTCTTTTACTTGTTTCAGTCATTTGACTGCGGCCATGCTGGAGCACCGCCTTTAGTCGAGCAAATCGACCCCGGGACTTATTCTTTGTAAGCCCAGTACGTATTCTATCGGTCTCTTTTGCCGAACCGCTAAGTAACGGGGACATAAACACACCAGCATCGGTTGTCAAGCAATGCTAGGGGGACAAACACAGACACACAAACATATACACACACACTTATATATATATATACATATATACGACAGGCTTCTTTCAGTTTCCGTCTACCAAATCCACTCACAAGGCATTGGTCGGCCCGGGGCTATAGCAGAAGACACTTGCCCAAGATGCCACGCAGTGGGACTGAACCCGGAACCATGTGGTTGGTTAGCAAGCTACTTACCACACAGCCACTCGCAGTATCTGTCATTTCTTCCATTTGTTTTAAAGATAGAGGGTGATTTGGTTGCTATTTCTCATAAGTCCAGTAAACTTATAGGCGTAGACTTGTAGGTTGTCGTGTGTTTTTTTTTTTTTTTTTTTGTTATAACAAATATTTGCTGTTTATTCCAACGTTCTCAGAAATCTATTTTTATCGGTTGGCGTTGCAACATCGACCAGAAGACAAGTCTTTCCAATATTTTTCACACAATGAGATCTGGTCAGATAGCCTGTGTTTCCCTATCAGTCCGAGCACTATCATTATTATTTGGTATTTCTCCCGTCTTTACGTTCTGAGATGAAATTCCGCCGAGTTCGCTTTGTCTTTCAACCTTTATGAAGGTCGATAAATTAAGTACCAGTGAAACACTGGTGTCGATGAAATTGACTAGTCCTTTCCCCTCAAATTTCAGGCCTTGTATCTATGATAGAAAGGATTATTATTATTATTATTATTATTATTATTATTATTATTATTGATTTATTCACTTCTCCTGATTTATCTATGTCAGTTACATCCCGCAGCTTAGAGACGTAATACTTCCCTCAATACGTGACCTGTTCCAAGAATTGCTGCCAACTGAATACTTTTGTGAAGTTTGGCAGTTTCAGCTGTTGATGCCTGAATATCGCTCTCTTAAGTGCGGCAATCGCGATAGGTACCACACTAGAGATACCACTCACTTTTGAGGCTCTGTAGATTCGTTTCTCTTCTGATGCTATGTCTTGGTGCTTCCCGACTTCTCGTCCTTTGTCTTCACAATATTCTAGTCTGTTGTTGTTGTTGTTAAGGCGGCGAGCTGGCAGAAACGTTAGCACGACGGGCGAAATGCTTAGCAGTATTTCGTCTGCTGCTACGTTCTGAGTTCAAATTCTGCCAGGTCGACTTTGCCTTTCGTCCTTTCGGGGTCGATGAAATAAGTACCAGTTACGCACTGGAGTCGATGTAATCGACTTAATCCGTTTGTCTGTCTTTGTTTGTCCCCTCTGTGTTTAGCCTCTTGTGGGTCGTAAAGAAATAGATATTTCGTCTGCCGCTACGTTCTGAGTTCAAATTCCGCCGAGGTCGACTTTGCCTTTAATCGTTTCGGCGTCAATAAATTAATTACCAGTTGCATACTGGGGTTGGTCTCATCGGCTGGCCCCTTACACCAAAATTTCGGGCCTTGTGCTTAGATTATTATTATTAAGGCAGCGAGCTGGCAGAATGGTTAGCACGCTGATGAAAATGTTTAGCAGCATTTCATCTGGCAATACGTTCTGAATTCAAATTCTGCCGATCTCGACTTTGCCTTTCATCTTTTCGGGGTCGGTAATTTAAGTACCAGTGAAACACTGGTGTCGATGTAATTGACTAGTTCCCTACCTACAAATTTCAGTCCTTGTGCCTGCAGTAGACAGGATCATCATCATCATCATCATTATAGTCATCATCACAACCATCATTATCATCACCATCATCATCATCACCATCATCATTATTACCATCACCATCATCATTATTATCACCATCATCATTATTATCACCACCATCATCATTATCACCACCATCATCATCATCACCACCATCATTATCATCACCACCATCATCATTATCATCACCACCATCATCATTATCATCATCACCACCATCATCATCATTATCATCATCATCACCATCATCATTACCACCACCATCATCATTATCATCAGCGTAATCATCATCATCATCACCGTCATCATCGTCACCATCATCATCACCGTCATCATCATTTTCATATAATGTTGTTAATGTTGCTGTGTTAGTACCTCTTAGTATTGTTATGTATTGTAGTTTTTGTTGTTGGAAGGGAAGGGGGGACATCAAATGTTTTTTGTTTTCTAAAACTATTCATGATGCTGTTGTTGTTGTCGTCGTCGTCTTATGTAGGTTTTCCTTGATTTCATTATAACTACTTCTATTTGTGGTGGTTGTTGTTGTTATAATCATTTCTTGCTCATATAAAATCTGTGGTCCGGGTGCTATCACGCCTATAGGTGTCGCTGCTGTTGGGGCTTCTATTCGTAATGAAGAGGATGACGATGGCAATGATGACATTCACAATGACGATAATGGCATTTACGATGGTGGTGGTAGTGCCGGTGGTTGTGGTGGTTATGATAGTGATGATGGTGGTGGCGGTGGTGGTGATGGTAGTTGTTGTTTTGGTGGTGGTGGTGGTGACAATAGTGATGGTGATGATGGTAGTGGTGATAATAGTGATGATAGTGGTGGTGATGTTGATAATAATGATGGTAGTGGTCGTGATGGTGGGGATAATAGTGCTGGTGGTGGTGGTGGTGGCGGTGATGATGATGACGACGACGACGATGACGATTTGACAACGGAAGCCCTAACTGATCTCCATCTTCTTCCGATATACAGGTTTATCTATGGCGCGTAGCCCTTGTCTCAGTTTGCCAACAAAAGGAATGCGTATTTAGTGGCGAAGTGGCAGATAGATCTGTTCGAAGACAAATCCCCAAACAACTCACGCCTGTCTGGCCAGCATCTGTTGACGATAAAGTGGCGCCATCTGGAATTCCAGCGGCTGCGCAGCCGAGACGCGGCCATTTGGGGAAGGTCAACTTGCGATGAGACCTCTAATCGAACAAAACCCGCTTAGCACGAGAAAAAGTCGGTTCTGATGTTGTAATTGATACAGCAACATCCAACAGAAGGCTTGAGTCATATCAGTAGCCCAGAGCATCAGCAGCTCTCTCTCCCTCTCCTCCTCTCTCTCTCCTTCTCTCTTTGTGCCTCTCAATCTCTCCCTTTCTTTCTATATCTCTCTTCCTGTCTTCCTTTCCTTTTCTCTTATTCGTTTTATTCTTCTACTTTCACTTTCTCTTAGTCATTTCCTTTTTTTTTATTTTATCATTTATTTTTCATTTCTCGTGTCTTCTCCATTTCTCTACACAGCTATCATATATATATATATTTATATGCAGTATTGTTTTTGTGTGTTCCCTAATATGAACGAGTTGTGTGGTTTTATCCGGTTATAAATTACTCTAATTAATCGACAACTGTCATCTTATCGTAGCCCAGCACATCGAGGTCGGAAGGCGACCGAACGAAAAGTTCAATGACAGTTGAAGACCTTTATAATATCTGCGTGTGTTCAGTGTCACTGTAGTTCAGCTTTGCCTGAGATCGTCGCCATGTTTCGACATGCAAGCCTCACAGGCCTGTCATATTATTATTATTATTATATTATTATTATTATTATTATTATTATTATTATTATTATTATTATCATCATTAGTGTTGTGATTACTACTATTATTATTGGTATTATTATTTAGCATTGTTATTATTTCATCGGATACAGCACGGAATTTGCATCAATTTTTTTTAATCTTTTTTTTAAAACTATTTTCTTCTTCAAAAAATTCCAGAATGATGAATTTTTATCGGACATCAATTAAAAACATTTCTGCAAAAGACGGAACTAATATCGGTTTATTTTTAACTCAAAGCTCAAAAAGTTACACTTTAAGGACAGCGGTATGGCGAATATTTTGACGTCCATGTCTTTCGCATTACAATTAGCGGCAGGGGTGAAATTAAGATGCGTCACCTCGAAATTGAAACCCCGTTCACTGTTTCCATCTGACATTACCTGGTGGCGACCGCAGAGCGGGAATAAATATGACTAACTGTAGTTGTTGTTGTCTTCTTCTTCTTCCAATCAGGACTTACGCCATTAGCCACAAATAATAATCTAATTCGAACCTACTCTAGGCTACTAGGAATGCGTGTGGCAACTTGAAGATCCATCCACCACACGCGATAGACTGGCGGTTGCACGGGCGTGAAAGCTACGTTGTTATCCTCATTCCGTAAACGGTGGCTTTTAACGGGTGGAGAGCTGAACCATCCTGGGGTACGAGGATTCGCAATCTAGACTAGGGTCTGAAAGTTTACCACACCATAGGGGGTTACACCATGGTTCCTCTGCTTTGTAGCAGAAGTAGGAAAAAAGCGTGAGAGGAAGCTGTGGTGAAAGAGTACAGCGGGATTCACCACCCTCCCCGTGGAGCTTAGGTGTTTTGCTCAATAAATACTCACAATGCCCGGTCTGGGAATCGAAACCGAGTTCTTACGACCCTAACCACTGGGGCCATTGCACCTCCTGTTGTTGCTGTTGTTATAGCTTTTGTTGTTGTTGATGCTATTGTTTTTGTTGATAATGATGCTAATGGCATTGTTGATGTTGGTTTTGTTGTTTAGCGCAGTGTCAGGTCTGATCGAGCAAACCTATGAACGAAGACAACCTAATCGTGACCATCCCGTCTTTTGAGTATGTCGAGGACTGTATTATCCAATCTGTCCGTGAAGGCAGCGGTGTATAATTTGGGCGAAATATGGTTGCTGTTTTAGGCATGTCGTGCGGACGAGGAAAAGTTGTTTCGCTTGGTCGAATATAAAAGATGGCTGGGAGAAACGACAACCGTAACCAAAGTGGTTTTCTCAAAGAACATTAAAGGGATATATTAGCGAGCTTTGTGTGTTTGGGGGGTGTCTACATTGTGTAATATGTCCCTAATATAGAAGGTACGATGTAATTTGATGGAGATACAGTTAATACAGTTATTATTTCTAGCATGTCGAGTGACCGTGCAGAGGCCTTCTCAAATTGGCTCTCAATAAATTTTGCTACTGTTTTGTTTAGCCCCAGGTCAACTCAGATCAATGTTGAAAAGTGTTCCATGTGAGACTAATAGATCTTTTTGTTGTCTAATATTTCCTTTATTTCACATGGGAGGATAAGATTTGGTTGTCGTTTCTAACACATCGAAGGACTATAGAGAAGCTTGTTTGTTTAACGAAAATAGACCATCCGAATAACATTGATTTCACGTTACTTGTTGGGCGAGATCATGATTCAGTATAAAATCACCCCCACCTCTCTCTCTCTCTCTCTCTCTCATAGTTATCATTAACGTCAATGGTATCAAGGAAGCAGACACGCAAGAACAGTGATTCTCAATCACTTTTTATTTATCGACCCCTTTAATCACTATTTTATCCTGGTGGACCCTCGCCTTGCAATTTTGATGTTTTTAAACTGGTTTTATAGATAATACAGTTCTATATGTACACTTGATAATATCAAGTTCCTGTTTTGTTTTTCACATATTCACTTGTGTGGGTCGGACTACGTAGAATGTTAGAGAAAGAAACCTAGCTGTTTCTTGCAATAAGAACATCGAAAGCAAAATTTGTATTCATGAACCCTTAAAATACGACAGTGAATCCCTAATTTACTAATTTTCTTGTGTGAAGCTCCAAGAATCTTATATGGACCCCGATTGAGCACCACAATATCTAACTAAATAGTATTCATTTATTTATAACTCTTTATCCCATCACTTGCCATGAGCCCCATTTGGGGATCTGCTGAAAACAGTCTCACTGTCGGTTGTTCGTTGTATTTAAAGAGAATTGCTTATGTTCAATGCATTTGCAGAGCTGGGTTTAACAATATTTAGATGTTAAAGTTTGTCATTATTAACTCTGACTTAAATACCAATGAAACACTGGGGTCGATGTAATAGACTATTCCCTTCCCCAAAAAATTTCAGGCCTTGTGCCTATAGTAGAAACAATTATTAGCTCTGGCTAATTTTAGAGAACAGTTTGTCATAAATCGCAATTTTTGAACTACAAAAATATTGACTGCTTTGAAAACTTTTTTTTTTTTTTGCATTTCTCATCTATATTATTCATTGATATTTCATACACATTCACATTTGATACTATAGTTTCAAAAAGACTAAAATGTTTATTATTGTAACTGAATAGAAAATGATAAATATGCTTTTTCTCAGCGATTCCCATTTGAGACTTTTCGAAAAATTTATCATAATTTCCAAAATGATTCACATATGAAGAAAATTTAAATACTATATATATTTTAACTCCTAAGACACCAAAAAATACGAATAAAAAGATTTGGCAGTTAATGGGTTAATTCTGACTTATTCGTATGGAAGAAACCTTTTTGCAAACTTTACTCCATTTACGGTCGATAAGTATGTAACAGTCATTGATCAGGGTTGTTTTGTCGACGCACAACTTGTACAGATTTATTGCCTCGTGATTATCTTAGAAACGATTATTAAATGCTTTAAAGTCAAAGTGAGAAGTTATTAATATATGACAAAGATTCCTGTCCAAAATATCCGGTGAATGCTGCAAGAAATAACCACAACCTGTCGCATTATTCAATAAAATACAACACAAGTTTTTTCGTTTCATTTTTGCATAAATGTCATAAAACAGCAGCCGCCATGTTTCTTTTTTTTACAATTTTTTTCTTTTTTTTTTTTGCATCTCGTTGTTCTCTTCTCTGCGCAAACTCATATTAATGAATTCTTGATCATTTATAGTTTAATTATCAATGAAATGTTCTATCGTGTTTTTTTTATTGCTATTTATAAAGCAAAATAAAAGTAAAACAAACCGAAATTAATGATGCCGTTGTTATTAGTATTGTCGTTGTTTAACCTCGGGTCGGCCTGATCCAGTTGACCTCTAATCAAAGATGTTCTAGCCTGCACGTCCGTATTTGGGTGGAGGTGGCCACATTTGCGATTACATTATCTTTCCTCATTTACTATTCAGATGTGTAATTATGAGATTTGGCTGCTATTTCTAGCAGGCCGACTAAACACATTAGTTTGCTGGTTAATAATGTGTGCGAAATAGTTTTCAGTTGTTACTGATTTATAAAGATATAGCAGTTTCTATCCGATCGTAATGCTGCTCTATCGCTGGCGTTGTCCACCTTGTACAAAGGTACATCAGATCATGATGTAATAGCAATGAATTTAGACGGCTTATCCTGGATTATTTGTCAATTCCACCGCTTTCTAAGATTAGGTTATTTTTCGATTAGGTTTCCAAATTATAAAAAAGCCCCTATGGTTGGTTGACTTCGCTAAAAATAACAAGTAAACCTCTTTCAAAATATACTCTTTCTTTCCAAAATAGAAGAATACATTGAATAATGTATTCCTATATAAATCATGCCTAAAAAAGACAGGATGGCCATTGCTAAAATCATTTGCTCAGAGATAAGATGGATTTGGGCAAACTTTGAGATAAAAAACAGCAATGACAATAAATCAGGGTCAAAGACGAAATTATATTTTATTTTCAGTCCGGTTGTATTGTAATATCATCATAAGTCTTTATCTGCTCTGTTTATCATCTACAGTCCCAGCAAGGAGCATTGAACTGGCACTTAATATTGATTTCAAATTTGGGCACAAGGTCAGCAATTTTGGAGTAGGGTGTAAATTGATTATATCGACCCCAGTACACACCTGGTACTTATTTTAACCGAAAAGATGAAAGGCAAAGTCAACCTCGACGGAATTCGAATTCAGAACGTAGCAACGGACGAAATGCCGTTAAGTATTCACCTGAGATGCTAACGATTCTGCCAGCTCGCCGCCTTATTCTGGCATTTAATATGGAAGGATCGGCTCGGGACTTAGAGCTGTCAAGCTCAAGGTTGCATATAGTTCATCACAATCGATGAATTAAGTGCCAATTATAAACTGATGTAGAGTTGATAGGTTATAGTAAATTTCAACTGACAAGAGCTTCATTTTAGAGAAAAAGAATTAATTTCATAAATATTAAATGCATTAGTATCTTTAAAAGATTGGAGGTAAACCCCGATATAACCGACACTCCAGTCCTTCTAGGAAACTCAGAGAAACCTTTTACTTGGTATTAAATGAAATCAAATCCCTCGCACGTGTCAATCACGTTGACACACACACACACGTGCGTGTTTTATATGCTTTTAATATGATACTGCGCTAAATATAATAATTGGCTAAAATGCAACTCGCCAACAGCCTGTCTATTTTACTGTCTGTTATCACTACTGATATGGTATTCACTCCTTTAAACCATAGAGTAACTAGCTACCAATACAGGGGCCCATTCGAGGCCCACTCAGTCAACCTTTTGCCATTCATCCTCAGTCTTACCCCTCCCCTGGTCTCTCGTCAATTCTTCTATCCAATCCCTATAACCAGCCGTGTAAACCCTCTGGAATTATTTGTCTCCTATTTTGTTTCCTATTTATATCTAATTACAGATGTTGAAACGGGGAGCATGGGAGGGCCTCCGATGACCAAGGTTAGAGTCCATTCCTCAGTGGCTGGCACATATAATGCCCAATGTAAGCAACACGTGGGTTACCACAGGCAAAGACATGGATGTGGGGTTAAGAATTTTGCTTCGCCACCACGTAGTTTGGAATGCCAACAGTTTATAATCTTGAACAAGTATCTCTAGTTTGCGCCAAGCCTCACGAGTGAAATTAGATTAACGGAAACTGTGTGGAAGTTTATCGGTTGAATTGTAGTTTTTGTTATGAGATAAGCCTAACAGGTTTAACACATCCGCCAAGTCCTTGCATACTTCGAATAAAGTCCTCAGAAAAAGGCCCAGCTCTAAAGACAACTCATTTTCCTGTTCAGTGACTTCTTTCTACAGCAGCCTGAATTGTGGCCTTTCCATCCTCTCTGTTGTCTTACCAATCATGAAGGACCTAAAAAGGGTATTGAACATTTCCCTTTCTATTTCGACAATTTCCAAAAATATTTCATAACTATTTTGCGATCTTTTAGTATTGAATACAAGTTATCCTTCCTCACTCGACCCAGGAACCAAAAGAAGGTAAAGAAAATATATTTGAATTTAGTCGTTCACTGATATTATTTATTCAAAAAAAACAATTTAAAAAATTCAGAATTTTACCTCACATTAAGAACCTTTGTTTGTCAGATCTACTAAAAATCAAATCACCTCACAAACAGCGATAAAGTTTCTAAGAAACGGTTAACATCAACCTTTCTCAATTCGTATCAATTTGTGGTTTTAAAAAAAAGGGGCTATTTCTTTTACATATTTCTTTTACGTAGAAAAAGTCGGTTCAAACAACTGATGTCTCTTAATTGTCACCTTCATATCGTAACATTATAAAACTTCATTTTTAGCCAATAATGAACACCAACTAGCGAGGGAGACTCTCAGTGGTTACTTGATCTACTAAAAATAAAAACGAGGAGCCAAATCTTCTTAAATTGTTGTCTTCTTCAAGGGTGACATTTTGGAGAATCTGATCCGAGACTTTTTTTTAATTCTGAAATATAAAAATGAATCGCCTCGGCTGCAATAGCTTTCGATGATCGAGCTTCTTGATCTGGGGCTAAACAATAACATCAGTAATGGGCGGGACTCTATGTGGTTGTTTGTTCTTCTAAAAATAGCGGCCACGCCTCTTTAATATAGGAAGTCCAAATTGCATAAAGTAGTTTTACATATGCGGCAACAAAGATGAGGTGATTACGGTTTGAACGTCTTTGATCCTGGGTTTGCAATGTCAGAGGAGATCGGAAGCGCAACTACCATTCCAATAAATAACCAACGCATTCTTTCATGTTCCTCCGACTCTCTTCAAAAAGAGAAGGATCCATTGAACAATTTAGAGTTGGACACCTCTAAAAATGGTGGCAGAGGTAGATTGGAACAAGTTTTATCATAGGACTCTACCAAGAAAAGGAAACCTAACGACAAACTATTCAACAGTGCCTAACTGGCGAAACCTACGTGGATTCACAGGAAGGAAATTCGCTTCCACTTGGAATGGGAGTTTGAGATTCCAGCAAGCGGGGATTGGTCCCACTTTGAAGACTCCGTTATCATTGTTCCCAGTTTTTGTTTTTGAGGATGTTACTGTGAGATCAATAAAAAGCTGGTCATGTGTTATAATATATACCTTGTAACACACACACATATATATATATATTTCTTTACTGCCCACAAGGGGCTAAACATAGAGGGAACAAACAAGGACAGACAAAGGGATTAAGTCGGTTACATCGACCCCAGTGAGTAACTGGTACTTAATTCATCGACCCCGAAAGGATGAAAGGCAAAGTCGACCTCGGCGGAATTTGAACCCAGAACGTATCGGCAGACGAAATACTGCTAAGCATTTCGCCCGGCGTGCTAACAGTTCTGCCAGTTCGCCTTATATATATATATATATATGTGTATATATATATATATATATATATATATATAATGTGTGTATATATATATATATTATAATGTGTGTGTGTATATATATATATATATATAATGTGTGTGTGTTTATATATATATATATATATATGTATGTATATGTATATATATATATATATAATATATATATATATATATATATATGTATAATATTATTTTTGTGTTAGTTTATTGCTAAAGGTGTAGACTGGAGAGACAAGTGTAAGAACGAAGGGTTTTGTGGTTAACAAAATTTCGGGCCTTGTGCCTACAGCAGAAAAGAATATTTCTAAATACTGTCGTTATTATTTGATTTAGAAATTTTGTTTTTTAGGCATTAGCCATGCATTGAACCCGAAAATTGACGGTGAGCATTATGCATCACTATCTAAATGCTGCCTAAGGCGGAGAGCTGGCGGAATCTTTAACACACCGAACAAAATGCTGAGCGGCATTTCGTCCGTGTTTGTGTTTTCAGTTCAGCTTGCTCCGAGGTCGACTTCGTTTTCATCTTTGATCCTTTCGGGGTCGATCAAGTAAATACCAGCTGTATACTTGGTTTGATTATTCGGCTTACACTCTCTCTCTAAACCTGCTGGCCTTGAGCTAAAATTTGAAACCATTATTATTATTAAAAAAGAGGCGAGCTGGTACAATCGTTAGCATGCCGGACAAAATGCTCTGCGGCGTTTCGTCCGGATTTAAGTTCTGAATTCAAAAGCCACCAGTGTTGACTTTGCCTTTCATCCTTTCGAGGTCGATGAAACAAATACCAGCTGTGTACTGGGGTTGATGTAATCGATTTACCCGTCACATGGAATGGCTGTCGTGCCGAAATTTGAAACTAATACGTTATAAAGTGACCAAAGAAGGGATTATTTTGCACCCGAGGATATAACATACGGACAGCAACTGCTACAACAGCAACAACACAGAGGTAACTATTGTTCGTTCTAAGTTAATCCTCAGCAAAAAAAAAACAAAACAAAAGAATGACTACACAGAGAGGCAGAAAATATATTCAATACGAAAGAGATTTACCAAGAGAGAAGAGATTAGATAGATAGATAGATAGATAGATAGATAGATAGATAGATAGATAGATAGATAGATAGATAGATAGATAGATAGATAGATAGATAGCTAGATATATATATAGATAGATAGATAGATAAATAGATACTATATATGCGTTGAGAGAGAGAAAGAAAGAATCGAACGTTTCCATGTGCTGCGTACAAATTATACTCAAACATTCAAATATCTTTTTAAGTATATGAAAAGAGATAAGCGGTTCCTTCATGTTCAAAGAATTATTTCAAGGAGAAACGGACTCCGGTCATCAGCTGAATGACTGGAAACGCGTGACTCACAGTATTAGACATTGGAGAATTTCGGTTACAATGTATCAAAGAATACTCTGCAGTTATGTATTGAGTCCTATAATTTAGTGAATCAACAAATATTTACACATTTGTCTGTGTGTATGTGTGTGTATTTAGAGAGGGCGAGAGAGAGAGAAAGTTTCTATTATAAAAAAAATGTGAGTACATGTGCTTGTATGTATGTATATATGTACATATATTTATGTGTATGTTTATATGTGTCTATATATGTGCATATATATGTATATATACAGAGAGAGAGAAAAAAAAGAGACAGGCAGACTTGACAGACATCGAAATAAAATCAAGCTACCAATATACCAACCTGCCATAACGACTCCTTAACAGCTAATCCACGTGACAGTAAAATGATCCACACATCCGGTCATTGTAAGACGACGGCTCGGTAAACTCCGAATATTTCCAATTTTCTGCTAGTCATTAAGTAATGACGGTTCGTTAGTTCCTATAACTTTTGAAATTCATCCAGGGGTTAACGAAGAATCTGACCAGCGGAGCTTCTTTTTTTTTACCACATAATGTCTTATCGTTCATACATACATATATGTACATATATATATATATATATATAATATATATATATATATATATATATATATATATATATATAATGTAGAGATGTGTAAATGTAAATACATGTTTGTGTGTGTGTGTGTGTGTGTGTGTGTGTGTGTGTATGTTGTGCATGTTATGTGTGTGTGTGTGTTGTATATTCCTAGACAGTTAATACTATATAATGGTTATGTTGCGGAATATGTCTGACATTATATAATAAAGTGACGCCTGTCTGTGGAATTACATCGTAATATCCCGACTGAAAAATGAAAATGATGGATTCTCCGGGGGTATTTGCAGAGTGATGCCAAGGGATAAATCTCGCATCTATAATAACGGCTGCTGTATTGTTTTGTTGTTGTTGTTGTTGAAAAGAAAAGGGGAATCAAACTAAGAAAGAATCCTTCAAGAAAAGTCGCCGACTTGGAAAATCCCAATGATCAAATTGATTAGATCTAGTATAACATGGTCACTCGATGTTTTCCTCTCCGTCTCGAACATTTTATGAGAGCAAAACCAGCAGCTCAGAATATGTCGGCTGTTTTCAAATCCGTTGGTTTTCTTCTTTCCGATAGGCCATATGAAGGCGCCAGAGGCCTAGTAACGTTTACGACCACGTCAGAGCAGCGACAAAATCATGTATAATGTATATTATTTTCTACAGAAGATTTGTCTCGCGACTAATTCCAGCGATGCTTCGTTGTATATTGAAGGCCTTCTGATTGACGATTTCCGCTAATTGTTATTTAGTCATTCAAATCTGCCTCAAAGATGATCTGCATGTGCATAAATAGCTCTTAACAGCAACCATGGTATTAGCCAGTCATTATTTATTTATGCACTTGTGATATTCACGTCCATCTACTCACGGATTTTCTTGACATTCTCTGTGAATTTTAAAATGAACTTGAAAGTTTAGCGATGTTCCTCATTAAGCTTTGGTTTTCATTGACCCATTTTGTGTTGGTTCTCTTATGTTTCTCAGTCTCCGCCGTACATCCTCACATGAAAGCCAGCTAATGTATATGCATATATGGAAGCTGGAACATGTTGAAGAATCAGACAGCGAAATTAAAATATTTGCATGTATTAGTAGAGATTTATGGTAGAATAAAATGAAAACGATCTAGTTTACCTTTCTTTTTCTTCTAAAACTGTTTCTCTCTGTTAATATTTCTTTTCTATTTAATACAATTCATATTCTCTCGTAGACAAACATCGAAGTGTGTCGCTATTAAAATTAACTACAAATATACACTTTTGAAAATTCTTGTCCAGAGACTATGTAGATTACTTTTGTTAATGCCCAACAATGCTAAATATTCTTCATACAATATCTCCATTTACCAATATTCCTTCTTTACACACACACACACACATACAAGCACATTATATGTAGGCAGGTAGGTGCGCACACAAGTACATAGACATATTTGTGCGTATAAATTTATATATATATATATATATATTTGTGTGTGTATATATGTGTATGCATGTATGTACTTAAGTACGGATATGTATCAAGGAGAAAGTGTTGATAAATCGAAATATTATTGGAATACACACACATACATATACATGTGTATGTGTATATACATATTGGATTTACTATATATATATATATATATATATATACATACATATACACATACATATCTGTGTGTGCGTGCGTGTGTGTATACATGTGTCTACACACAAGCGCACACACATATTCTTTTGTAATCTATTATCCTCCGTTCATGCTGACCTGATCTTTCTGAGGTACAGTGCTCTTTTTACTAACAATCCCAATAAAAATAGACTGACACACAGTATAAAATGCTTGTGGCATTTTTCCTCCTATCCTTCAAATCGTTTCAATATATTCTAATAAATGTCAGATTATCATTTTCAGAAGTCATTCTCAACACAAATTTCCCATAAATATAGACATATTATTCCAATTTTTATAATAGATACACTGTTTAGCCATTGCCGTTATCAAAGCTGGAATATAATAAATAGCAATGATTAATATGTAGTTAAAGCATTCGCCAGCTATCTCCATAACATTACAATATATTATCCCATTTACCATATTTTACTGATTAAAAACCATGATTACAACATTCACCTATTGGAGTCTTCTCCCGACCTCTTTTAGAACCATCGGGCACCTATTTTTCATTCTCTCTTCTATTTTTACGAAATAATAATAATAATAATAAATAAAAAATATTGGCGAAAATATTCATCTGGACTTCTTCTTCTTCGAGATTCTTTTTTTTTTTATGTGTGTATATCTTGCCGAAATTTGGTTCTTATTTAAATATTCTTGTACGTCTTACCTTATCTTTAGACAAATGCAAATTAACACACGGCTCTCTGAAACAATATCTGTGTGTCTACTCACACAAGCAGTTTTGCATACATTTTGGAAATACACGAGTGTGTGTGTGTGTGTGTATGGGCGTTAATGGCCACAGACACACACACACACACATACATTCATATATGTGTATATATATATATATATATATATATGGAGAAAGAGAGAGAGGGGGAAACAGTTATAGATAGTATATTGTGCACACATAAATATGCATAATTATATTTATGTCTGCGTTTCACTTTCCTTCGTCCATTCTCTCTATGAGTGCTTGTGTATGTGTGTGCCTGTGTGTGTGTGTGAAGCGGTGTGTGCACGTGGTTCTGCAATGTTCGTTTCACTGCTTGCAAGCCTATATGCATACTAATGAAGCTATTATTTATAGATAGATGCACTTCTACAGAGGCATACGCTCATTAAACCCTGCATATATTTATTCAGGTACAATTGCTTTTGCAGAAACAAACTTTGTATGCATTGTTACAAGTTGTTAGAGAGGAGGCCACATTGTGAAAGCGATCAATACTTGAGAAAATGGCGGCGATGTAGAGTTGAAGTTTGAAAGTAAATATGGCCGACCTTATAGACAACGCCATTTTCTGTTTGTCACTCGTTTCTAACTGACAATTTCACAATACTTTATTCCATTGTCTTTTCACATTTCATAACAACATCATTATTAATAGCATTGTCTTTTTTGGTTCACTATTTTCTTATCTTTTACTCCCGCGCGCGCAGATTTTATAACTGCTGTATTTACAACAACAACAATAATAATAATAATAATCGTTTCTGTTATAGGCACAAGGCTTGAAATATTTGGGAAAGGGGTAAGCCGATTACGTCGACCCCAATGCGTAACTGGTACTTATTTAATCGATCCCGAAAGAATGAATGGTAAAGTCGACCTCGGCGGAAGTTGAACTCAACAATAATAATAATAAGTTTTTTTCTATTATAGGCACAAGGCCTGAAGATTTTGGCTGTGGGGGGGGGGACTAGTCGATTACATTGACCCGAGAATTTCACTGGTACTTAATTTATCGACCCCGAAAGAATGAAAGGCAAAGTCGACCGCAAGGAATTTGAACTCAACAACAG
Organism: Octopus sinensis; assembly: GCF_006345805.1. Taxonomy (NCBI): domain Eukaryota; kingdom Metazoa; phylum Mollusca; class Cephalopoda; order Octopoda; family Octopodidae; genus Octopus; species Octopus sinensis. The sequence continues at coordinate 3,418,856 of NC_043004.1, forward strand.
CAATAATAATGATAATAATAATAATATCACAGCAAATATGGAGATCCGGAATATGCAATAAATCACATTTTTTCCGGAAGTCCACTTCTAGCCAAGATATAAAACATCCACAGACATGACAGAACTGGCACTGAAGATGAACAGTAAAGGAATAAAACGATATTACGAAGCGAATAAATTTGATCTTATAGAATATACTGCATAAAAGTGTTCGAAGACAATACCTCACTGGACAATCAAAACTTCCAAGAATTGATAACAATATTAAGACATTTACAAGAAGCAAAACCTGGACTTTTCTACTTGAAGAGGTCTGCATGATACATCTGCTCATTATAAACACCATCATCATCATCATCATCATTTACAACGATAGCAAAAACAATCATTTCTGTTATCGATAGAAAGCCTAAAATGCGGTGGATATAGGTTTTATCATCAAAGCGTTCAGTGCTTGATTTGTTACTTTAATTTAATGACCCTGAAAAAAAATTAAAACCAGGATGACCCCGGACGGAATTTGAAAATAATACAACGATGATAAATATCCAGGCTTGTCTGGTATAAGTCGATTACAGGTTGTGTCACCAGGTAAACAGTGTTGCGTAGCAAGCCATGAACTCAATCGTTCGTATCCAGTCAACGATATCCTGTTGTTGTCCATAGTTTAACAACAAGTCATTTTTGGAATAGACTTATGATGAAAGAGCTTCCAGTCGTGACAGTTCCTTCATTTTGTATATCAAAGATGCCGTTGTCCACCGTATTCTTCCTTTTTTCTTTTTTCTTTTTTTTAGAAATATTAAGCTATGATATGAGAGATTTGACTGTTATGTTTAGCAGAACAAGAAATCGTATAGGAGCATCTTAGTTCACTAATCGCTGATACAGTTACTGCTACATATGCTGCCGCCGCTGCTACTACTACTGCTGCCGCTGCTGCTTTTGTACCAATTTCTTAAGATTACTAGAGAAGATAAAAGAGAAATGGTGTAAAGTCATGATAGGTGAAAGAAATGAAACGAAAAAGTTGCTTTGGACGATGGAATGGTAGAAATGGTAAAACTCAAACAAAATAATTCGTAGCAATTATGTTTCTTTACTCTACATATGCTTTTGTGAGTTCAAACTTAAGCAAGGTTAACTCTGCCTTCGTTCCTTCTGGGGTCAATAAAACATATCACACAAAGTACTGTAGTTCAATATCCCTGACTGAACGCTCCTAGTCGGTACCCCAACATGGCCGGAGTTAAACTAGTGAAAGAGAAAAGGAATGTTTTGTAAGTGCGGAATTTTATCAAAGAATTTTGGATTTATAGAACGGCAGCAAGAACACATTTTTTTTCCATAAAGATTTACAGTGGGAATGGACAAGTAAAGAAGGACTGTTGCCTTAACTTCGTGAATGTCTGCAGATCCTTCATGACTAGGAATCTGTGTGATTGATGCAATAAGTAGTGCTTATGAACCCATATCAGATAATCTGGTTTTGATGTTTGTCAGTGGTGCCAAAAGAAATTGAAAGACTTTGGAAGGGTTGATGATGATGATGATGGTGGTGATGGTGATGTTTAGCTCCTGATAACTTCTCACTGAACAACTAATTATTTTTAAAATATCAAGAACCACATTGTATAATCTAGTCATTTCTTTCTTTTGAGATGTCATCTGATGAAGATTTGGCTACCATTTTCAGCAGGTCGATTGAACCCCCCACCCCAATAGTAGTTTCTTCAAAGAATTATTTACTCGAGTAACAAGTAATAGCTGGGTTGTATGATCGCAGTAAATTGCTTCGATATTTTCTCGAATGTACAACAGTTGAAACATGTCGACTTGTTAGTTGCCGTTAGCGTTCCAAAGATGAAACTAATTTAGCTGAGATTTACAATGTTATTACAATTTCAATTTTAGCATAAATTGCTAATCAGCAAAGGTGACTTTAATAAAAGTATTTGAATCTAAACCCTGAAACCATTTCCAGCCCCACCCTACATCTACTATAAAAGTAAAACCGTTACATAATAACCCAGTAACCTTTTATTGAACTCCTAAAAGTAACTAACACTCCATCAAAAGAGAAATCCAATTTTCATATTGCTTACAACTTATTAGTAATATAGAGGCAGATAAATTTATGTCATTTGCCGGCAATTAACTTTATAACCTTTTCTCAAGATCATCATTGCAAGATTGGAATATTTCTTAATGGAATTATATACATTTTAACTCCCAAAGCGCCATATTTTAAGTTCGTTATTAACTAATTTCACGGTGAAATAGGGGAGCAATGAACGCTGGGATATATAATTTGTGTTATATTAGTTTTGGAATATCTGGGGAGAGAAGAACGAACATACAGAAGAAATGTAAAATTTCAAAGAACCGAATACAAGTAATAGGATTTCGGTTATAAGTTCTTGCTAATATTCCGTTCTTTGATTAGGCGAATGGAATCGTTAGCACACCGAACGAAATGTTTAGCGTCCTTTCATCCGTCTTTACATTCCAAGTTCAAATCCCGCCTAGGTCGATTTTGCTTTTCATCGTTTCGGGGTCGATGAAATAAGTACCATTTGAGCGACATAACCGACTTACACCTTCCTTTGAAATTACTGGCTTTGTGCCAAATTTTGAAATCGATATTATGTTCTTTTATAAGACGATGAGCTGGCAGAATCGTTACCGCGCCGGGCAAAATGCTTAGCGGCACTTCGCCCATCATCATAGTCTGTTGATTCTATGAATATAGGATTACTTCTGGAATCCATGAATAAGTGGTTTGTTTGTATTGATGGATGTACAATCAGTTTATATACATACATACATATATATATATTGTGTGTGTGTGTGTGTGTAAGTGGCATTCCGTCGTTTGCAACGACGAGGGTTCCAGTTGATCCGATCAACAGAACAGCCTGCTCGTGAAATTAACGTGCAAGTGGCTGAGTACTCCACAGACACGTGTACCCTTAACGTAGTTCTCGGGGAGATTCAGCGTGACACGGAGTGAGAAAAGCCTTGCCCTTTCAAATACAGGTACAACAGAAACAGGAAGAAACGGATCCTCGTGGAGCTTTAGGTGTTTTCACTCAAGAAACATTTACAGCGTCCGGTCTAGGAATCGAAATCGCGATCCTAAGACCGCGTGTCCGCTGCCCTTACCTCTGGGCCATTGCGCCTCTACATACACACACACAAAAAAAACATACACACACACAAACATACGCACACACATACACACATGCAAACATACATACACACACAAACATACACACACACATACACACACACAATCAACCGGAATTTATCACACAGCAATCGATTGAAATCGATTACAGGAAGTGTTGTCCTGAGACATCGTATGAAGTTCTGAGCATTTAAAACGAAATGCTTGTGACGAATTAATCAGAGAAAGAGATTTTAGGACATTTTTTTTTAGTCCAGTTTGTAAAATATTCAACCGTTTTACAAAAAATACTTTAATTTAGTTGATACTTTAAACAAATCAGATTTGCAACAGGTAAGAGTATTTGGTAAAGAGACTATTTGGAAATATCCGTTCAAGGCGTGGGTGGGGCTGTGTGGTAAGAAGCTTGCTTCTCAAACACATGGTTCTGGGATCAGTCCCACCATGTGGCACATTGGGAAAGTGTTTTCTACTATAGTCTCGGGTCGACAAAAGCTTTGTGAGTGGATTTGGTAGATGGAAACTGAAACAAGCCCGTGGTATGTGAGTGTTTGTTTCACAACCGGTATTAGCGTGTTTACGTTCCCGTAACTTAGTGGTTCGGTTAAAGAGATCGATAGAATAAGCACCACGCTTTAAAAAAATAAATACATGGTCGCAATCTAATGACTGAAACAAAATAAGACATTGAACTAAACCAGACGCAACTGTGGCTGGCTGGGTCAACAAATTCCAGCTTTTTTTATGTCACCAGACTGAGAAAGTTTGGAAGAATTTTATTCTTCTGAATCTATTGAGAACAACAAGACGTCGACATGACCCCATTGTCTTTTAGACTCTCTTGAACTAAATTACCCAATGTTTAGCGATTGTGGAATTTGGTTTGGAAATGATACAATCTTTTATGTCGAATATATTATGACCACAGCCTTCAAGTACACGACGCGAGACAGCGAGGGATCATTCTACTTGCTAGAAATAACAGCCAATTCTCCATCAAAATACATTAAATTGTCTTGATTAGAAAGGCCCACATTGAAAAAAACTGTGATTTTACATAGTAACCGAGAAAAGGGCGGTTTTGTGGATGAAAGGTGTTGGATAATATATCCCTTCAGGGACAGCTGACCAAGATATCTAAACAACAACTGGGTAGTGTGATTGACTATTTAATAGACCTGATAAACAGGGATGTAGTGAACTGGTGTAAGTGTATACTCCCTGGTGGGAGGTTTTGGAATTTGTCCTTCATCAACAGAGAAATGTTTCGCCTGTTTACGCCAAATGCCTCGGACTCTAAGCTTTTATGTGCTGCCTCTTTGCACATCTTTTGTTTATTTTCAGAAATAGTGTTTCTCAGACTACATTATTAAATGAATCCCTTTTCAAGACTGCAGAGAGCTTGAGGAAGATTTAGTTACTCTTTCTAGCATGGCAAGCTACCATATAGAAGTTGCTTTATTTTCTCGTTCTGCGACAAGAGCGCTACAAATACTCATCAAATTGACCAATCCTTAAAAACATTCTTGTCAGGATAATCCTGTATTTTACTAAATCCAGTACAATTGGGTTAATTCTATTTCTTTATTGCCCACAAAGGGCTAAACATAAAGGGAATAAACAAGGACAGACAAAGGGATTAAGTCTATTACATCGACCCAGTGCGTAATTGGTACTTAATTTATCGACCCCGAAAGGATGAAAGGCAAAGTCGACCTCGGCAGAATTTGAACTCAAATTGGGTTAATTCGTTAACTTTGTGTCTTAGGTAGTGTCGGATTATCAGATATACTTCTGTAGTAGGGTTCAATCTTAAAAAGCAACAAAATTACGAGGATTTTAGCCAGATCACCAAATATGATAGCAAATTTTTCAACACCGTCAGACTCTGCAGACTTTTCGCCAGACAAATGAAATTTACAATCGCCACGTCGTAATTTTGACGTTTTAAACCACTCAATTTTAGACACACAAATCTTTGTAAAGTCCATTTTTCTGTGTTACCGCTTAGTTCCTTTAAAGATCAGTGGTCCCAAAATTAGCATAATCTCGAATTACTTTACACTAAACAGCTTAACTTCACTTTCGTTTTGAACATTTTTTTGTATTCTTTTAATGTTTCCTGCACATCAACATCTTTACTTGTCTCTGAAGCACTCATCAGTGATATTAACTCGTCATTTTGTTTTCTAAAGGTAAAAATTGTTAAGCAACCTATGTTATGTTTACATGCAATCTTTCAGTTTTCGCCTCTTTACAATAAATGCTGTATTATTTCAATTTCCGGGTGCTCTGTAAGAGTTACATGATTTATTTCCATGTCCTCATAAAATTATTAATTCTTAGAAGAACTGGATAACATTTCAATAATGGATATGCAATATACGCACAGAAAAGGGCAGGTGAAAACAAAACACTTCAGTGCTTACCTCTGCTATTTTCAGCCAGAATACAAACAATGGTGAAATGAAGTTTAAAGACGATGCTTACGTAAAACAATTTGGGAAATGCGAAATTAACCAAAAAATTCCGGCTCATCGGGCCTGCCGGACTACTGGTTGCCAGATTAATGGAACACTATAGTTACAATTACTACATTGTTCACTGTATACTTCTAATATGTTAGACGGTAGATGCGATTTTTATTCCTACCAAGTCGAATGGCCACTTAATACCCCTCGCCGTCGTTGGTGGTCCTACGACTAGGTACAATTAGCAGGTTTATGGTTGAATGAATGTATTCAAGTTGTATATTTGAGTTAATTACACCAGCATATTTGATAATCCAGCACCATCAAGATCCCAAGGCTGCTATATTATCGGAATTACTAGCAGGTATTTATTAAGTCCGCAGGATAAAAAAAACAAAACAAACCCCTCGCTCTCTGTGTCAACACAAGTGAGACGCTGACGACACGAAACTTTACAGTGGAAGTCAATTATTCCAGTGGTGCCACCATCTCTGCCAAGGCGATGCCCTGGAATCCCATAATTTTCTTTTTAATGTTTCTTTTTTTTTTTTTGGTTTTTTGGTATTTTTTTTAGGGGTGGTGGTGGCGTGGGAGCAAGTTATGATCCGTTGGTTTATTTTTCTGAATAGAACAGAGAAAATAATAATGTTATGTTTTGATTTGTTTTTGTTTTTTTAAGAATAGGAACATGGAGAAAATAACAATGGCGAAAAGAAACAATGAGACTATAAAGAAAAGTAAAAGGATGGAAGGAGTTTGGGAAGATAGAAATGAGAAGAAAAAAAACATATTAAAAAAAGAATAGAGAAGGGACTGCATCTGGCAAATGAGCTGCTGTGCTCCTTCAATGACTTTCTTCATCGAATTCAAGGGCGGTTCTTTTGGTTGGGTTTTTCTCGCTGATTGCTGGCACATTGTGTGTCTTTATAACTTTGGTTTTTCTTTGCTGCAAAGACCTTGTAATTTAAAGTGGCTACACTTTTGTCAAAGAGGCAAAAATAACAGTTATAAAAAATAAAGAGGCATGAAAAGGAGAGAAAAAAAAGGGGGAGTAAAAAAAAAGGAAGCAATTTGAAAGGAGAGAGAAAAGAAAATGATAAGAAAAAGGAGGTAACATTAAAGAACGCTACAACAATAACTACTACTACCACTGACGATGATGATGATGACGATGATGATGATGACTATGACGATGATGATGACGATGGTGATGACGATGGCGATGACGATGATGATGGCGATGATGATGGCAATTATGATGACGGTGATGATGACGACGACGATGATGATGGCGATGATGATGATGGCGATGATGATGATGGCGATGATGATGAGGAGGAGGAAGAGATATAAAAAAAATATTGTGAGGGGCCGATGACTGTATTTTTCTTCTTCGACTGTAACGTCGGTTCATCTCGAACCAGCGTCCCCTGACTCATTAGTCAAGAGTCATCAAGCAACGAAGAAATAATTAGAAGGGTGTCAGAATCGTTACCAAATGACCAATTCTCTGCTCGTTTTTGCAGTTTGCTTCTTTATTTCTCTCTTTCTCTCTCTCTCTCTCTTTCTCTCTCTCTCTCTTTCTCTCCATCTTCTGCCATTTCTTTTCACTACTGCTACTACTACTACTACTACTACAATTTGTACTTTCATTTTCTACTTTGCCTTCTTGCTCTTTTCTTCTTCATCATCATCTTCGCCTCCTTCTCCTCCTCTCCCTCCTCCTCCTTCTTCTTCTCCGCCTCTTTCCTTCTCTTTCTCTATTTTCGTTGTCGGAACCGTTTCAGAGGTTTGTTCAATGCCAGAAGCCCGCCTTTTTCTTTTTCCGATTGATTATTTGCCCGCAAGGTGTGTTATTATGCAAATGAGATTTTCAGACATATCTTCCTTTAACGTCTTCAGTCTTGGCACAGTGTTTTGTCTTTCATGCCAACTTTCACTCTATCCCTGTTCCCTAATTTGCCTAATTAGATTTTTTTTTATATTCCTATTTTTAACTCTTCTCTATGTCTATAAGCACCGAAGCAAAAAGATCCTTGCTGTTATGGCGCTACGATTCTCCTGTTAAATGGTGATCTTTGGCGGCACAAGATTACAGAGCTTTCCATTGAATTTCTACTCTATTAACTGAACTAATACGCATCGAAGACTCTTTTCACGTTTTATTGTGTTTTTCCTTTTGAACATACTCGACTGAAGAATGGTTTATTCGCCACCCTCGCCCTACACCATCGAGCTAAGCAACACCCACCATTGCTGTTGCAACCGCTGCTCTTTTTCTCTCTCTTTATCGCTTTCTGTCTCACACTCTCTCTCTCTCTCTCTCTCTTATCTCTCTTTTTCCTTTCTTCTTTCTCTCTTTCTCTCTCTCTCTCTCTCTCTCTATCTCTCTCTCTCTCTCTCTCTGTTCTCTTTGAGCACTCTTTCACACCTGAACCACCTACTTTATTCCGTCACAGGTTTTTGCCGTTTATCTTTTTTTCTTTTGTTTTTTTTTTTGGTTTCTGCTACTTGATGTCTTCAATTATTTTAAAGAATTTTTGTTTACCAGAAATAGATAAGAAGAAAGAAAGGGACGGTGGGGGAGGGTGGAAGGAAACGCAGAGGGAGAAAAAGAGAAAGGAAGAGTGAGAGACTAAGAGAGGGGGATAAAGAAATAAAAAGGGTGAGATGCTCAAGAAGAAAGATGAACAAAGACACTGCGTGTGTGTGTCTCTCTGTGTGTGTGTGTGTGTGTGTGTGTGTGTGTGTGTGTGTGTGTGTGTGTGCCAGGAGAAAGTGAACACAAACGATAATAGCAAATGAGGAAGAAGATGAAAACGAAGAAGAAAAAGAAAAAGGAGAAGAAAATGGTAAAGAGAGCGAATGAGAAAAAGAAATCTAGAAAGATAGATATACACATAAACAACATGCGCACTTACATATACACACATGCAAAAATATATATGTATATTATATGTATATATATATATGTGTATATGTCTGTCTGTGTGTGTCTGTGTATACACACACACACACACATATATATGTATGTATGTATGTATGTTTAGATAGATAGACAGAGATAGATAGATGGATGGACAGATAGATAGGACAGTTAGATAAACCTAGATAGATAGATAGATAGATAGATGCATGCACAAATATGAACATACCCACACCTGTGTGTGGAAGAGAGAGAAGAGAGAGACAGAAATAGAGAGATAGAGCTTGTGTGAGGTTAAGTAGTAGAGAGAGATTTGGAAGAAAGAAAAACAGGAAGATATTAAGAAGAATGGAGAGAAGAAAGAACGGGGAAGAATGCCAATAAATGGCAGGTAAGATTGTGTCAAGTAGAAAGAGTTGTGCAAAAGGGGAAACGAAGAGATAGTGAGAGGATGGGAAGGAGAGAGAGAGAGAGATGTAGGGGGACAAAAATATAGACAGAGAAATAGTGAGTTTAAAGAGACGAAGTAGATTGTGTAATGATATAGAGAGAGGGTGAACGAGAGGGAAGAGTATGACTAAAAACTGAGCGATTGAGATGGATTGCAAGAGGAAGAAGGAAGGAAGGAAGGAAGGAAAGAAGGGAAAAAATAACTGGTTCCAATTTCGGTACAAGGCCAGCAGGTTTGGGGCTAAGTCGATTATATCGACCCTAGTGTCCAACTGGTATCTATTTTATCCACGACTTTGCTTTTCATCCTTTCAGGGTCGATAAATTAAGTACCAGTTACGCACTGGGGTCGATATGATCGATTTAATCCCTTTGTCTGTCCTTGTTTGTCCCCTCTGTGTTTAGCCCCTTGTGGGTAGTAAAGAAATAGGTATCTTTTTTATCCACCCCGAATGGGGACGAAAAGTAAGGTCGACCTTGACGGATTTTGAACTCAGAAACGTTAAGACGGACGAAATGGCGACCAGCATTTTGGCCGGTGTGCCCACGATTCTACCAGATATCTAGGATGGAATGAATGAAATGTTAAGACTGAAATCTGTAGATCTAGGGAGAAAAATGGTGTGTGCGTAACAGTCGTCTGCACTGGACGATCCGCTGTGGTGCGGACGCAAAACGGAGCGCAACATAAGACAGGACTCTAGACCTGTGCTAAGGTAAAGACAGATACACACATACGTATGTGAGTGTGTGTGTACATCTAATGTAGGATAATTTCAAAAAAATGTTATCAGTGGCCAGCATATTTTTTAAAAAAATACCTTTTAAGGTGAAAATTATAAACAAGTTATAAGGGCAAAATAAAAAAAATTCTTATGCCAAATATGCCGAGAAATAGACTTTAAATCGTCAATAACCACATATAATTCATCACTAACGGAATTATTTAGAAATTTCTGTCAGCTTGCTTCGATACACGTGCTTTTAGTGATGAATTATATGTGGTTATTAACGATTTAAAGTCTATTTCTTGGCATATTTGGCATAAGAGTTTTTTTTATTTTTCCCTTATTTATAAGTTATATATATATACATATATATATTTGCGTGTGTGTATGTATACGAGTATATATATATATGTGTGTGTGTGTTAACACGCGCGCGCAGATGAGTTTCCATTTACGAAATTCCAGTCACAAGGTATTGGGTTACCGGAATCTCCAAGAAGACAGTTGACCAAGACGCTATGTGGCGGGATCGAACCAGGAAACACCGACTTGCAACACAATCTTCTCAACCACAAACCCAT
>NC_043004.1:3431701-3444201 GCF_006345805.1 Octopus sinensis
CGGTCCCGGAATCGAAACCACGACCTAGTAGCAATGGTGAGTTCAAAACTCTAACCACTTGGCCTCGTACATTCGCAAACAGAATATTATTTTCGAAATGTCCTCTCCTAAGACTTTGTCTTCAGTAATGATCACGTCATTTTGTCAACTATTATACCTACAATTCCATAAGTAAACGCTAGGGTCCTCCATAACATTCTAAAAATCTTATAATTTTGAAAAATACTTAATTTGTTTATATTGTGAAATCAAAATGCAATACTAAAACAAGTATAACTGCACTACATAGCGGTGCTTCCGACAGACTCTAGAAAGAGCAAAAGCAAATGGCTGACAACAGCGGAAACAGGGGAAGGAAATTTCCAGTGAAAATTATCATAGCTTATACATCATATAAGAACATCTTGGCATTCCTTTTGCTATGTTTATTACGAAACATGAAAGATTATATTGAAACGCATTTATTCTGGAATGGTCAACGCTATGCAAACAGTTGGCTTTCAAAGTTGTCGCTTGGAAATTTCGAATACATTAAATTTGTCCTGACTCTTAGATTTTCGGTAGGAATTTTGACTTAAGAGGCAGAATGTTGTTTTAGTATTGCATCAGGAGTCAGTGTTGGTCTGAAATAGACAGATCTTTCTAGAATCATAAATATTGACGATAAGAAGAGAGATCGATCTTTAAGTCTACCATGGTATGAAACATAATCACTGCAGTAAAATGTTGTAATTATTTATGAACCCAGGATTCTTACAACCCGTCTAGGATCTATACATCAGTGGGAAAGATAAATTCAGGTTTGAAAACACACACACATGCATGTATACACAGTCATACACACGCATGCATTTTTCTCGATCTCTCTTCCACATTCATTACGCATACATGCGCACACATATATGTGTGTATATAGGTATGTTTCTCTCTATATATATATATATATTTACACACAGACACATACATACGCGTACTCACACATACTCACACTCATATATATATATATATATATATATATATATATATATACATATATACATACATGTATATGTACATATATATATATATTATACATATGTATGTATACATATATATGTATATTTATAAATGTGTATATATATAATATAAATGTATATGTGTATATATATAGATACATACATATATATATATATATATATATATATATATATATATATATATATATATATATATATAATATATATATATATATGTATATATATATAAATATATGTGTATATATATACTTTGATACTTTGATACTTTGATAGGTTTCGGCCATTATTGGCCCAGGCCATGTCTAACTTAATAGCACCACCTGGTGAAGTCTTTCAAGTCAGAATTTTGGCACTATGGCCCACTCAAGTAGAGAGAGTTATTGTTTACAGAGACATATCCGGGTGTTGGGGGTTTATCCGGGATTTCTTGAAGGAATCTGTCCAAAGACTTCTTGAACCCTATAGGGTCAGTTTCTGTTTAATGTATTTTGGTGTAATGTTAAAGAGAGCGGGGCCAATTGAGGTGAAATAATTGTGGCCGTATTGTTGTTATGAGATGAGAGTGCGATTTTTGTTTTGGGCGGATGGCACGGGGCCCAAGCCTTGGATGTACCTTAAAGGTGATGCCAACATCATTTGGGCAATGCTGATGGAATATTTTCCACATCATGCAGATGATGTAGCGCTCACGACGACGTTGGAGAGAATAGAGTTTTAGCTTTTCTAGTCGACCCCAATAGTCGAGGCCTGTCATGCCATCTATCTTTTTTGTGATTGCCCTTTGAGGTGCTTCAACTTTTATGATACCTTGTATTGTGTGGGAAGACCACAGTGGACAACAGTATTCAGGTGGGGTCGGGCAAAAGTGGAGAAGAGAAGGATAATGGTGTGGATATCTCTCGACTGGAAAGTTCTGAGAATCCAGGAACACATTCTGCGGGCCATGTCAACTTTGGTGTTTATATGAGTGGCCCAGCTTACGTTGTTGTCCACAATTACTCCCAAGTCTCTGATGTTGTTGGACGCCGCGAGAGTTTCACCTGAAGGAAGGGAGTATGGGAGTTTCAGGGCATCCTCTTTTCCAAAGTGGATTAGCTCAAATTTATCCTCGTTCAGCAGCATATTGTTTTTTTCTGCCCATTGGATAACAGCCAGTCGATTGACTGAAGGCATGTCCGGTCACTCGCCTCATTTATGACCTTCTGTAGCTTGGAGTCATCTGCAAAGATTTTTATGTTGCTGTGCTTGATGATGTCATTAATGTCATTAATGTAAATGATGAAAAGAAGTGGGCCCAGCACAGTGCCTTGCGGAACGCCACTACTGACTTGGCTGGGCTTGATTTTACCCCTTCAACTAAACATGTTGAGATCTGTCTGTCAGGAAACACTTAATCCATTTCAGTAACTTTCCAGAGACACCAATGTTGGATAGTTTTTTTCAATAGGATCTTGTGATCGACCCTGTCGAAGGCCTTACTGAAATCAAGGTAGATGACATCGGTGTTGGAGCCCTCTCCCAAAGCTCTCAAAATGTCCTCAAAGTGATGCAGGAGCTGCGTTAGGCAGTCCCTTCCATTACGGAACCCATGTTGGTTGGAGATCAGCCGTCTGTTGCTTTCCAGAAATTGGGTTATTCGAGATCTCACCACCCTCTCAAATACCTTGATGATATGAGAGGTGAGTGAGATCGGACGGTAATTCACTGCAAGGGACTTGTTTCCCTTTTTGAAAACTGGGACAACAGACTGGGACAGAAGGTTTTTTGGAATATAGCCAGCATCCAGTGAGTTTCTCCACAGATTAGCAAGGGGAGATGCAAGTTGGTGTCGACACACCTTCAGGACACAAGCAGGGAACCTATCGGGGCCTACTGCTGAATTGTGTTTTATTTCGTTTATCGCCGCTAAGACATCAGGGGCACTAAACGTTATGTCCGATATAGTGTGTTGGGGGTTGACATCACTGATACAGCCCAGATCGGCCATATCAGGATTGCTGAAAACAGAGCAGTATTGTTTCTGCAGTATCTCGGCCATGGATTTGGCATTATCTTGGAGAGTGCCAGTTTCGTCGATTAGAGGGCCTACAGTGGAGACAGTGACCCTGCGTTTCCTCGCAAATGAAAAGAACACTTTGGGGTTGAGTTTGATTTTTTTCAATGGCCCACTTCTCCTCAGCTGATCTTTGGTTATTGATGAGGGTCTTCATGCATTGTTGGAGGTTATATTTTTTGGATTCAAGCAGTGCGATAGCCGTCGAATGTGTGTGTGTGCTGTTGGCAGTACTTTAGTTTGTTAATTTTTTTGTTTGTTCTTTTTATTTTTCTGATAATGGTTTTTCTGTTTTAGGGATTCTGCACTTTTTGTTCACAGGTCTTGGTGGGGAGTGTTTTGCACATATGTCTGTGACGGTGTCTACAAGATCTGCCAAGATGTTTATGGTTGGTGGAGATGTGTGTGTATGTGTAAAGGACCAGTCAACATTTGATAGCTCGTTCCTGATTGCATCCCAGTTGGCTTTATGGAGATCCATGTTGTCAAATGGGTGGGCTGGAGGAGGTCACTAGGATTAGCTTTCGGCTGGTGGAATTTCATGTTACAGAGAACCATGTCATGGTCTGAAAGAAGGGTTTTTTCCACTGTAACGTTATGTATAGTGTTAGTGGTGGTTACTAAACCTAGGTCCAAAATGTTTCTGATGTCTTGTTGGTGCAAGGACAAGTTGGACAAGAAAAACTCATTCGTAAAGTCGAAAAGTGACTCTGCTGCTTCTTTGTCAGCGGTTGAGGCGGGAGTGCTTGGTTTCAAACAGTTTGTAGTCCAGTCAACACAGGGTAGATTGAAGTCTCCCATCATGAGTATGTTGCTAGAATGGCACTGTTGAATAAAGCACTTAATGCTGTTGAGGCATTCTTAAAGCACAGTATGGGTGTTTGGGGCGGCCTATATAATATATATGTATATATATATAAAATGTATATGTGTATATATATATATATATATATATATATATATATATATATATATATATATATATATATATATATAAGTATATGTGTATATATATATACATATATATATATATATATAAATGTGTGGTGTATATATATATTACAGTTCTATATTTAAGAAATGAAGAATTGTGTACATTATTTACATTATTTGCATTTGACGGATATTTGTCTTCATCTTGTTTGTTGTTAGCACAACGTTTAGGCTGATATACTCTCCAGCCTTCATCAGGTGTCTTGGGGAAACTTCGAACCTGGGTTTTCATTCCTTATGAGGGTATATCAGCCGAAATGTTGTGCCAACAACAAACAAGATGAGGACAAATATCTATCAAATGTTAATTATATAAATATATATATATATATATATATATATTATATTATAACACTTTGATTCGGTTCCGTGCTACTTTCTTTCGCAGGCCCCTAACGGGGACCTATGATTTTAGGCTCCCGTCAAGGGGCCTGCGAAACTTGAAGTAACACGGAAACTGAATCAAACTGATTTAAAATAACGCATGTAACTCCTAATAAATGTGTTGAGTCCCCTTTGCTTTCATTGTCCACTTATTCGTGTGTGTGTGTGTGTGTATTATTATTATTATTATTATTATTATTATTCGAAATATATAGAACAGCTTAAGAAGTGCTCGGGTCAAGCCGGAGACAAAGGATAAGATTTAAGCAATCAACATTTCATGCTCATGGATTCTATTTACATGTATTTTTATGTATATTTATATATATTTATATTTTAAAAATATTCATATATGTCGATATGCATTATTCGGGACCCCCTCCGGTCACGACCCTGACCATGGGATTGCACCTAGAAAGTTACCCTCCTAGTCACAAGTCCGGGCAAGGTTGTTTATGGAAGACCAGCAGTCGCCTATGCATACCGGTCTCCCCTCTCCACGTCACCTGTGTTATCCAAGGGAAAGGCAAGGGGGCCAATACAGCTTGGCACTAGTGACGTCGCAACTCATTTCTACAGCTGAGTTAACTGGAGCAACGTGAAGTAAAGTGTCTTGCTCAAGAACACAACACGCAGCCCGGTACGGGATTCGAGCTGACAACCTCACGATCGTAAGCTCGACGCTCTAACCACTGAGCCATGTGCCTTCAATGTCGATATGCATTAATATATATATATATATATAATACGAATTCATAAATGTATGAGTAAGTATAAAAGTTGATTGCCTAATTTGAGCTATTTTAATTACATATATATATATATATATATATATATATATATGTATGTATACCTATCTATCTATCTATCTATCTATCTATCTATCATATGTTATTATATCTATTATATATATATACATATATATAATGTATAAATATACATGTAGATATTTATACGTATGTATGAATACATGTGTATGAAATTATATACGAACTTGTAATACGTTTCTCTTTTCAAAAATATGTCAGCTCCGAAACCGATATGCGGCACTAACCATTGTTTGTGTGTGCGTGCGTACACGTCCATGCAGGTGGTGTGTATGTATGTGTGTGTGTGTGTGTGTGTGAGTGTGTGATCTTCTCAGCCACTGCTTCCCATGTGTGTAGGTATGTGTGTGTGTGTACGTATGTGTGTATATATATATATATATATATATATATAATATATATTATATATATATATATATATATATATATATATATATATGCAAGTGTATACACGTACACACACACACATATATATATAAATACATTAGTCACGTCTATAAATTTGCCTTTAAGTTGTTAAATTGCTAATAAGCCACCTATATTATATATATAGATAGATAGATAGATAGATAGATAGATGTATATATATATATATATATATATATATATATATATAGATATATCCGTGTAGTTAAGCGACAAGCAAATATGGCGTTCTCATTCACAGTTTATAGTGTTTGTGGAGATTATTAAATTTATTTGACCTTTCAACTCTCACAGCTGCTGCTGCTGCCTTTGGTTAGCTGGACATATACGACTTACGATCTTGACTCATAACCTACCAGAGCCATATATAAACCACTTGACCAGCAAAGCTAGAAAACCCCCCATTTAAAGACATAGTTGTGTAATGACAGCACCGAGCTGTGGCGGTGGATCGCGCCAAATATTTTATAAACAAAATATTGAACTGGAAAAACACCATTACTGCACACAATGTTTTGGTGTACAATTAATAATAAGCGGGGATCTGCAGGAAAAGAAGAGATATGAATTTCTTTCATTTGTCTCAAGAGATTAGTAATGGCGACCGGGCTGCTGAAGAGAACAACATAAACCAACTGTTTTAATACTGGCAAACGTCTGCCTTGCAACTGGCTGAGGAATATTTCCCTGGAGCTCTGAAATCGTTCTCCCCCATATATCTAGTTATAAACTTAGTAGATATTTCTGATGAATGACCGCTACTTTAGTTGCAACCATTAAAGAAACACGCAGCGTGCGAAACTATATCCCAGGAAATGTAACGTAGGAATGGTCGGCTACTCAGGGGAGTGAGAAAGGATATTGTTTCTTGGCAGTTTTGAAACCCAGATGCATTTGCTTCCTTTTACAAGACGAGGAAATTTCCCATTTAATGTTTAATCGTTCAATATGTTTCGCCAAATATTTGACATAAGAAACACCATCACTGAAATAATAATAATAAACATTTCAGAGAGAACCAAAATGGCTTTTGTGCCGATGTTCTTCGTAACTTCATATAGAAAAATACACATGATTTAATAAGTCTCAGGGCTTTCTCTTCACAAGAATCGATCGAATTCGGCCGTGTGCGTTCTGTAAAAGACTATTGAAAATGAAGACTTTATTGAATTTTATGTAACATTCTAGAGTTTACTTGGTCTTAATATACTTGCAGGAAGCACTAAAAAACTAATTAGGAATAAATATGAGGGAACAACTCAAAAATATACTTAAAATTTAATGCTATTTTATTTTTCTCATTAGCATGGGAGAGCATGTTTCGCTTAATGTATGTAATATCATAGATAGATAGAGAGAGAGAGATGTGTAAGCGAGTGTGTGTGTGGACTTTATATTACTTGTATACGTGCAATACATATATAGGCAAACAAAATATGATTTATAACAAGTGGTATTCCTCGAATTACACATAATATACACCGGATTACCCGTGTATAAGCCGCTCTATTTTATATTTGATATTAACTGAAAAACTAGGGTGCGACTTATACAATATGCAAAGCTAAAACTAGGAAAGGGGAAAATTTTGTGCCAATATTTAAGTCCAAATTATGGATGCGATTTATACACGAGTAATTATGTTATATATATATTATTTATGGGATATTGTACGTGAAACACTATTATGTCACCTGAAGTTTGGCTGATCAGTGCGACGTCTGTTTGTGTGTGTGTATATGTGTGTTTGTGTATCTGTGTGTTTGTGCGCGTGTGTGTAGCATCTGCTCTGTTCCAGATTTGAAACCGCTTCTCCACTTTCTTATGAAAGTCTGCAGCTGTTCTACATAGTTAAGTGCAAGTTACCATGCCTCATATAAGAGCCTCATATAAGAATAATTTTCAGCAATGCAGATTACTTTTCTTCTCATTGGGTTGTAATTTCAAATGATTAAAAATTATTTTCGACTTAGTAATTAAAGCACTATGGACTGCACTTAAGTCTATTATTTTTGTCCAGAAGGCACCCTTGAGAAACTTCCACAGGTCTTAATAGCTCCGTGGAAGATTTAGGATGCAGTGGAAAACTCAGCCCAGGGTGCACTATTTCTTGTAGCAGAAACAGCTGTAAGCTAAAGAAGGTTCTTTTGTCATTCATTAATTGACATTTTGGTCTGTACTCACCTGGTGTTTTACTCTAGATTATATATTGAATTCTACCAAGTGTTCGCCTGTATTGCTATTCCTCAGCAAAATTACGTAACACACACTCACACACATACACACATAAGAAAATTAACCTGTTCTAGTTACGTTTCTGAAGCAAAAAGCAAAAAAGCCACCCCTGGGTCGCAGTTTCATCTCAGTGGTGAATAATTTCATTTTCGGTCTTTATAATTTGAAATATTTTTAATTTTGGATGATTTTCGCGTTGTTTGTAACTGGTGTCTAATTCTAGCCTTGTATATCTTGGACTATACAGTTCTACATTTAAGAGATGAGGAATTATGTACATTATTTACTTTATTTACATTTGACGGATATTTGTCCTCATCTTGTTTGTTGTTAACACAACGTTTCGGCTGATATACACTCCAGCCTTCATCAGGTGTCTTGGGGAAATTTCAAACCTGAGTTCTCATTCCTAAGGTATTTTTCGATGTTAGTCAATATGCATTTCCTCTTTTAAAATCGTAGGATATATTTTGAAGGGAATTTAGCTGGGGGCGAGGGCTCTGCAGATCGATTGACCACGTATATATTTCCTCGCCCCTTCCATATTTGTTGTTGTTGTTCTCTAGTTTTCCCATGGTTCCTGCTCGACAACAACAAGGCTTCGAGGCTGCAATACTTTGACACGCAGCGCTTCAGTAAAAATCTACGATTGCCTTCCGGGCATATTTACTGTCTTACATGAATACTTCTAGTCACTGCTGCTGTCGTGAATTCCAGGGCGGCCATCCGGATATTTCAAATGTTGTTCATTTCATATTATACCATGTTGTTCCTCTTGTACGGACACCCGGGTGCACAATTACACCACAATATTTCTGTGAACGTGGTTACTGTCACTATATACATAGTGCCACAACTTTGATATTTATAGGTTTCCAATACCTCTTGGACTTCAGACGATAGAAATTTCAACTGAAATTCAACCAGTTTATTGTGACTAATGATCGAATTAAATTCTTACACGATTGTTGTCGATTGAAACGATGTCTCTATCGAATATGTTTCCAGCATAAAAAAATACAAATCGACTTTTCATCTTCTAGATCTCTGTTTAACAGTTTATCTATTCTATTCATTTATTTATCTTCAATTTAATCACATACAGCTTGTTTCGGAAATTTCACTTTCTCATCAGTGTGATGTGTTCTGGAGGATGAAGCACTTAAAAATACTTAAAACAGTTGATAAAATTGTTTAGAAACACTTGAAAAGATATCTGAACACTTCTTGTCTTTTTTAGTTCATAGACAACATTTGAAAACATTCTAAAAATCCATTAATAAAAATAAATAATGTTCATTTATTTCAAATCACATCATGAGACTTTTTCTGTTGATTTCTGATTCCTTTATGAATCATCACAAAATGTTTTTTTTCTTGGTCAAGTTCTTCTAACTCCTTGGCAGAGAGTCTTCCCATTGATATGATAGCTTTGGGAAGGTAAGTATTCAAAGCTTTGCCATATCCTTGTACATGAGAGACTAACGATGTTGCATCACTGTGACACTCGTTACCGAGAATCACGTTCATTGCTGTCATATATGTGTGTGTATATATATTGTTGTTGTTGCTGTTCTTCTTCTTGTCGTTATTGTTGTTATTATTATTATTATTATTATTATTATTATTATTATTATTACATACATATGAAATTTATTGATTGAAACTGGAAGTAAGATATTGTCTTGTGACTCGAGTTTCATGGCTGCAATGCGATGTCTGAGACATGGTAAATGAATGTGAGTGTATGTTTGTATGCGTCTGTGTGTGGTTGGATAAGACAGAAATTTTTGCTCAACGACTTCATATGCTCAGTTATTCTAGAAACAGCTGTAAGACACTTTACGCTTGATTTCTTAATCTCTTGCTATAACTATTATGCAATTATGCTTGAATTATAAATTACACACTCTAAAAGGATATCACACAACACACAAGGTGCATTAATTTGACGCCAAGGAAAAAGGGGAGGAGCCTTTGACATTTCGAGCCTACGCTCTTCTACAGAAAAGAATGAGGAAAGATAACAATGGAGACAGGAAAGAAAATGGGAGATGAGAATTTTAAAATGTCTCTGAATTAGCAGCTTCGCAGGTTCCTGATAGGGTAGGGGTTCGCACTGGACGCGAACCCCTACCTATCCAAACTTTCGTACTGTAACTTTCGAAAAATCTCTGGTCCATATGTGTGGTAACTCCAGATATTTCACTGGTGAAACCGGTGTGTAGGTATTTTGAATATTAAAGTATGACATCAGAAGAAGAGTAACGAATGTTCGTTACCATTGTTTGTGCCACTCTGTTTCCACTCATACTCTAAGTAAATGTTTCCGTGTGGCTAAATATACCGAAGTGGCACTCCACCCGATTAGCGTTAAGCTGTGCCTCTTTGCATTGTGTGAATTGTATATATTTCGTGTTGTGTCTATGGTTAGTTCCGTAACGCGAGGGGATCCTGTATAACACACCTTGTTCTTTAATCCTAATTATGACACACTGCGATCGCAATATCCCATCCGTAACCATCATGTACGCTTTTATTTGTGTGTGTGTGTGTGTGTGTGTATGTGTATGTATGTGTGTGTGTGTGTGTGTGTGTGCATATTTCTGAACTTTCATATTACGCTCTATACTTGACTAACGGTTTATTCTTAAGCATTAGCATAGTGAGTTCTAACATTAGGTTATTAGTATTGCTATATCAAGCCAAATGTTTATAAGTGTGCGTGTCTGTCTGTGTGTTAGTACATACCTACAGTTACCTCTTGTCTGTCATTCCGATTTTAAGTTTGTGACTTTGGCTTCTATTTCTAGCAGGTCGAGTAATAGTTCTCTCGTCGGCTCAATTTCTGATACTTTATTAGTGTGTGTTTCTGATTGTATGTCTATGTATACGCACGCACACACACACACGTGTGTGTATATATATATATATATATATATATATATATATAAATATAAAGAGAGAGAGAGAGAGAGAGAGAGAAGTATGTACATATGTATATATATATGTATAAATACATACATATATATATATATACATGTACATATACGTACGTACATATATGCACACACACACAATCGAATACATATATATATATATATATATATATATATATATATATATTATATACAAACATTCACGCTTGTATATGTGCATACATACATAGACCCATACATACACATACATATACACGTGCACACAGACATATGCATATGCAATGAATTGGAGAGTAATAGCGAATTGTTTCAGAGGTTAATTATACAAATGTTAACTCTCACTTTCCAACAAGGAATTGATGAACTTGCCATGCGCTGCGGTGTGATCAGTGTGTGTGTGTGTGTGTGAGCGCCGGACGACTCTATGTCTCTACGTGTGAGCGTGCGTGTGCGTTTGCGAATTATGCGCTAGTGAGTGGCACTAGAGACTGAGAGAGAAAGAGAGAGAGAGAGAGAGAGAAGTGAGCAATACTCATCATCGTTGCCGTGGGATTCAGACAAACCCATAAATTATTCGAAGTGTTAGAACGGTTGAAGGCTGATGGAAGCATCCTGAGATCACGGCATCATCGCATCTACATTCTGCGAATCTCTTCCGTGCCGTCTTGCTTACTTTATACAACTGGTCGACTTTTCACTCATTCATTCATTCATTCATTCTCACTTTCTCTCTCTCTCTCTCTCTCTCTCTCTCTCTCTCTCTCTCTCTCTCTCTCTCCCTCTCTCTCTCTTTCACACCCTCATAGCCAACCATTTATATAGTTTTCGACTTTCTATGTCAAGTCTTTCTCTTACTCGAGCGAGATGCGTCCGTGTTTACATAGACTCCAACAACCCGTTTGCATTAATTAATCCGCATTCTTCAACACTGATCTACACGGGTTGCTTTTCCTCTCTTGCAATGAATCATGTGTGTGTGTCTATGTGCTGTTCGAATGCACGTGTGTGTGTGTGTAGTATTGTCTTATATACGTTTGTTTGTTCATTGTCACTGCCATCAAGTCGTTTACGGAAATGTTGGATGCGGGTATGACACTTGTGGATAGTTTAAGAGGGTGAAGAGAATTTACTGGGAAGAGAAACGAAGTGTCGCTGCATTGTAAGCGTAGCACCTAGTAGTAGTAGTAATGGTGGTGGTGGTGGTGGTGGTAGTAGTAGTAGTAGTAGTAGTAGTAGTAGTAATGGTGGTAGTAGTAGTAGTAGTAATGGTGGTAGTAGTAGTAGTAATGGTGGTAGTAATGGTGGTAGTAGTAGTAGTAGTAGTAATGGTGGTAGTAATGGTGGTAGTAGTAGTAATTGTAGTAGTAATTGTAGTAGTAGTAGTAGTAGTAGTAGTAGTAGAAGCATCAACTTTAGTTGCGTTCATTAAAAGAACTGAGATGAAATGTTTGATTAAAAAGGTGGCCACCACTCACTGGCAAAATCTCTATCATATTCAGGTGGTGTTGAAAGAAACGATTTTCTTGTTAAATCACTACAAGACTTCGGTGTACTTAAATGAAACTCTGGGACATCTTAATCAAGATTTTGGCCTTATATGTAAAGCCATCACAGTGATTGGGAGCGT
>NC_043004.1:3449201-3491701 GCF_006345805.1 Octopus sinensis
ATAGATAGATACATACATAGATGTGTGTCAGTGTGTGTGTATGTACGAATATATACGATGTTATATAATATAAAGGTGAATATATCTGGGTGTAATTGGTATGTATATACATTTACCAAAACGTTTATATATATCTGAGTATTTATATGCCTATATATATATGTGTTTTAGTATGCGTGTGTATGTATGTATGTATGTATGTATGTATGTATGTATGTATGTATGTATGTATGTATGCATGCATGTATGTGTTGTGTGTATGTGTATTTGTATGTTAATGTTTGCGTGTGTTAATTTGTTTATTTTAGCGTGCAAGTGATGTGTGCTCATCAATAGGAAAAGAAAAAAAAAAAACATTCTTGTTTGATTCTTGTTTCATGTGTTCTTTGTGTTGTGTTAACAAAACTATTCCTTGGAATAATACATCTGCACAAGACCGAAAGAACAGTCCAAACTTCACAGGAAATCTATCATGTTATGTCAAAAGAACAAGGACATACCACAGAAATATTTGAAACAATTTCAAAGAAATTCTACACCTATATTTTCTAAATGAGTGAATCCTTTGTAAGATACTTTATCTCAAAAACTTTCATTATCAGTCATTATAATGCAATATTGGTTATTCACTGCCTTGTAATTCCATATCAGCCGCGTCTGTCCTATAAGGGATATCACACATTGAACTTTATTCCTTACATTGTCCCACTTATCTTACAGCGTTTCCCTATTTCCATTCTTTTATTTTTTGTATGTTGACCATTTTTAGTGAACCAACACAATTTCAATCCTATCAAGATTTCATCTCTTTATATTAGAAGTGAATACAATGACTAAGTTCAGGTGGATATAAGGGGTTCAGAACTTGGACCAAATATACATACCAAGGTATTTTGTACGACTTAAATTTATCGTCGATTTATAGTCGATATATACCCTAACCCTTCACATTCGCAAACGTACACACTGGATACACAAGGGGCTACACACAGAGGGTACAAACAGGGACAGACAAAGGTATTAAGTCGATTACATCGACTCCCAGTGCTATCTGATACTTAATTTATCGACCCCGAAAGGATGAAAGGCAAAGTCGACCTCGGCGGAATTTGAACTCAGAACGTAACAGCAGACGAAGTACTGCTCAGCATTTCGCCCCGCGTGCTAACGTTTCTGCCAGCTCGCCGCCATAATTAGATTGATCTAATTTCCTCTGATGTTTTGTAGATGTACAGAGGCCATTTTGATACGGATATTTCGGCGATTAATTACACACCTTGGATCTACTTTTTGTGACCCTAACAGCGTGAATAAAATCAGTACCATTCTCTAAATAGCTTTCCCATTGAAGACGATTATATGCAGGTGTATAATTTTATGGATTTCTGGCCGCCAGCGATATTATTCAGATACGGGGAAGATTATAGAAAATATTGTACATTTTAGTGTTTCCACGTGAAATTTCATTTACGCCTTATTTAGATTTAATAAAAATAACAGCGACAATAAATGGCGGTGCCCCAGCATGGCCACAGCTCGTGAGCTGAAACTAGATAAGATAAGATAAGATAAATAATACCCTTTCTATTATTGGCACAATGCCAGCATTTTGGGAGTGGGTGTGGCTAGTCGATTACCTACACACCAATTCTCGGCTGCTACTTATTTCGTCGATCCCAAAATTGACCTCGGCAGAATTTGAACTTAGAACGTGAAGACGGATGAAACGCCGTTAGGCATTTCACCCGGCATGCTAACGATTCAGCCAGCTCGCCGCCATTAATAATAATCTTTTCTACTCTAAGCACAAAACCTTAAACTGGATTGCAACAAAACCAGTGAAGAACAGAGATAAAAGGTGGCACACGCATTTAATAGTCAGAGTAATCTTGCATTTGTGGGGTGCCTTGATTGGCCTTTAGTGGCTCTCCCTCTAGAGGACCGTCTTATTTCATTGCTTATAAGTATTATTGTTTTCATTATTTGTTTTAGTTTTTATTTCCATTATTCCGATATTGTAGTGTTTTCTTAAGTTTTTTTCATGTGGCAAATAAAAATATTCTTGCCGCTTTTACCAGAGTCAACTTTGCTTTCATCCTTTTGAGGTCGATAAATCAAGTACAAGTCAAGACTTGAGACCGGTGTTATAGATAGGCACCTTCTCATCAAAATTGATCACGTTCTGCTAAATTCAGAAGCAATTCAGACGACCAGCTGACAGGATCGTTCAGGCAAGACTAATACCTCAGATTTCAGATAGAAAAATCTCAGAAGAATAGCAAAGGATATGCCTCCGGGCGTTATTAGACTGTGCAAAGTTGCAAATATTTCTCTAAAATCTGGATATTATTCTTGTGTAGTTGGCCATTGTTGTAAAATCAACCACTTCCAGGTTTTTTGCGTTTTTCTCAAAACATTTCTGATTATGAGTGGCAATCTTTAGATCACAATATCCCCGAGAATAATTGATGTAATGGGCTGAAATTTTGCATATGTATTACTTTGATATTCGCGTAGATGCTGTTTTAGTGTGTGTTCATCTTCCAGAGGTCAAAAACTTTTGTCAGCTGTTCACTACCAGTGAACTAAGGTAACACTTCTTATTTTCCGAGCACCTTCCGGAGTATTCAACTGGTTCTAAGCAGTGCTGTTTTCTGCAAGTATTCCACCCTTATTACAGCCCCTATTTGTTCCACGTACTTCTCGAGATTTTTGTTCACTGTTCCTAGGGCTCCGACAATTATTGGTACTACTGCTACCTTTTTCATAGACCACAACTGCTTAACTTCCCAAGCTAACCTGTTATATCTCTCGGCTTTTCTTTCTTCCTTATCGCATTCCTTGTTGTCAGCTGGACATGCTATGTCTATGATCCAGCATCGTTTGCTTTCTTTTTCAATTAAGACTATGTCCGGCTTGCTATTCTCTATCTCATGGTCGCACTGAATCATAAAATCCTATAGGATCGTTGCATTTCTATTTTCGAAAATGCCTTCAAGTTTGTGGTCGTACCAATTTTTTGCTCTGTCAAGTCCATACTTGTTGCAGAGTGTCCAATGGACAAGCCTAGCTATATTGTCGTGGCATAACTTATATTCCTTCTGGGCTAGCGGTGTACATTGGCTGGTAATATGCCATACGGTTTCACCGTTTTGTCCACAGAATCTGCACTTATCACTTTCTGCTGTGTTATCTATTCTGTATTTTATGTAGTTTGTTCTTAGTGCCTGCTCTTAGGCAGCACAGATTAGTCTCCGTTTCCGGTTTTAAATCACTTTTAGTCATCCACAGCCATCTTTTTTCTCCGTCTGTCTTATCTTCAACATCCCTATAAATTGACCATGCGTTCTTTTCTTTATCCACCTATTTTCAGTTTCATTCGCTTTCAATTTCTTGTATAGTGCTTTATCTTTGCAATCTGATCTTCCTACTTCTAATAATAACGGTTCGGTGGTCTTTTTTACATACCATGCTATGTTGTTTTCTTCTTCTCTAATGCTGTGTTTGCATCCAATAAGTCCTCTTCCCCCTCTTTTTCTTGGTAGATACAGTCTGTCTGTGTCACTTTTTGGGTGGAGTGACCCATATCTAGTTAGCAACTTCCTTGTCTTTCTGTCAAAGCTGTTTAGTTCGTCTACTATCCATGCGATTACCCCAGCTCCATATCTAAGGAGTGAAATTGCCCAGGTGTTGATAACTCCGATCTTATTCCGACTGTTTAATTTCGACTTAAGGATCAGTCTCAGTCTGCATAAGTACTCCACCTTAAATTTTTCTGTCATTTCTTTCTCCATCAATTTATCTGTGAACCAACATTGTTTTCTTATTGCTCTAGCTTGATCACATAATCTCTGTTCCGTGAGTTGAAACAATCCCTTTTCTCTCCAATGATCATACATAGATTGTCGGTAACCCCTAATTTGAGCACCATTTTCATCTACCGGATTGCTCGGGTAGTAACACTCCATGATCATAGCATTCATTTGTTTGCTCCATCTACGCCGTGTGTGGTGGTCCCTTTCTGGATATCGGCAGGCTGGAGCCGGACCAGAATCTCTGAGCCTACCGGGTGTGTCACTGTCACCATCATTGGCTTCACTTTCATTACCACCGTTATTCACAATATTTTGTTTTTTCATTGCCACTCATATGAGGTAGCGAATATCAGGTTGCGCAATTACCTGTATTTTTATTGTGACACCATCACTAGGCGTATCATTGTGAGCCCATAAGGAGACTCCACCCGTTTCCTTTCATTATTATTATTATTATTATTATTATTATTATTATTATTATTATTACCATTGATATCACTGGTATTATTGTTTTTGTGTAGTAGTAGTAGTAGTAGCAGTGGTTACAGCAACAGCAACATTAGCAAGGGTGGGGGTAGTGGTAAGGGTGATAGTTGGGCCCCAGATTCCTGTGCTATCATAATAGTAGTAGTTGTAGTATTATTGTAGTATTAGTAGTATTTAGTATCAGCAGTTGTAGCATATTATTATTATTTTTATTTTTTATTTTTTTCATTATCACCATCACCACCACTGGTTGGGCAGCAGATTGGTGAATAGATCATATTCTACAGGTCTATAAATAGATTCGGAAAATGGCGAGGTCAGCCATAGAGACGAAAGGATCTTCGCATCCCTTCGGTTCAGCAGAGGTCAAATGCGTTTACCACTACCTGTGGCCGCTGACAGCGCTGCCTTGAAAAGAAGCAATTCAACATGTTCTAGTCCATCGTTCTTCGGTTTTGTTATGGTTTCGTTCTTACGCTCATTGACATGTGTTCATGTTTCTTTCGTATTCATAATTATTATTGATGTGTAAGCGAGAGACCGAGAAGAGACAGCAATGTGCACATATATATATATATATTATATATATATATATATATATATATATATATATATATATATATATATATATATAAATCGTAAAATGTAGAAAATTGAATGCACACGTGCGAAGAAAAATGTGCTCAATTAAACTAGGAAACCCGAACCTAAATAATATTCACCCAGCCCTAATTACCCAACGAAATTAACCAGTCTTCCACAAGCAAACCTCTACCTAGTGAATATACTAGCGCACGAACAAAATTTAATGTAAGAATTACCACTTTTGTTTACATTACCATCACATATGTATCACCGATGCATCTATCTATATTCGCATTCTGAAGAGATTTACTTCAACCAGTAAACTGAAACGATCGTAAATGCTACCTTTATCTCTACTTCTTCCTCCTTTGTTATCTAAGACATACCAGCGAAAACCATGAGTTTCCCAGTATTATTATATCCATTTTCTGATATATATATATATATATATATATATATAATATATATATATATATAACAATTGCAGCGTGGAAGGTGTCTATAAGCCATTTAAGAAACGCACAAAACCGTTAGATTCAAAGCGACGAAATATTTTGACAAATTAAATTTAAATGTTGAAGTGAATCTAACGGTTTTGTGCGTTTCTTAAATGGCTTACAAACACCTTCCACGCTGCAATTGTTTTCGTTCCAGCACACGATCTCAGATCAAGTCACTCGCTATGCAAGTACATCTCCGTAATATATATATATATATATATGAGAGAGAGAGAGAGAGAGAGAGAGAGAGAGAGAGAGAGGGAGAGGTCTTGAATGAATATGGATATATATGTAATTAAAATATTAAATTTAATATTCTACTCACAAATTTGCAGTTTTCGTATAGAAATATTGCAATCCATGTTTACATTTTCACGCACGTGTTGTTGTGGCGGCGTATCTGAGGGAAGTTTTTATTATTATTATTATTATGAGGCAGCGAGTTGAAATAATCGTTAGTACACCGGGCAAAATGCTTAACAGTATTTCGCCCGTCGCTATGTCCTGAGTTCAAATACTGCCGAGGCCGCTTTGCATTTCATCCTTTCGGTGTCGATAAATTAAATACCAGTTGCGTACTGGGGTTGATATAATCGACTAGCCACTCACCATCAAATTTCGGGCCTTGTACCTATAGTAGAAAGGATCATCATCATCACCACCATCATCATCATCATCATCATCATCATCGCCTACTTATTTTCAAATTATTACATGTATTTATATTTTAGCGAAACTACTATATGTTTATAAAATCCAATAATATCGAAGTTGGGCACTCAATCTCCAGGGAGAGGCCCACACTACTTAGATATTCATTCTTTATGAATATCTTCATAATGTAAGCAATATATATGCATATATATATATATATATATATATATATAGTGAGTACACACACATATATATATATATAATGAGTACATATATATGTATATATATATATATACATATGTGTGCTCACACAGACGTGTATATACACCCACATACAGACACCCACATACACACACACTCGACGTGTATGTATACTAAATTACATCAAGGATTCATTCGTCTTTGTAGAGAGACTATAATTACAACGGTAATAACGTTATATTTTCTTTCCTTTTTTATCATTATTATTATTTTTGGTGAGGAAAACAAGAAAATGAAATTGTAGAAAGAAGTATTTTATCGAGAGGAAGAAATAAAGTTTGAATATTTGCATTTTAATACGAAGCAAAATGTTCATGCTCAAAAACGCCCGGATATGTATGTATACGTGTGTGTCTGCGCGAGGGAGTGTGCATGTGTACGTTCAGTTATAGACGTATTTGCATAAACATAATTATATATATATATACATATACATATAGATATATGCGTACATGTGTGTATGTGTGAACAATGGCAAATATGCATGCGTCTGTGTATACATTTACATACCTGTTCAACACATGTATCCGTATATATGTGTGTGTGTGTATATATATATATATATATAACATACACACACACATACACACACACACACACACACACACATATATATATATATATATATATCTATATATATATATATAAATGTAAACATACTCTCATCTTAATTAAATAATGACTTTAAAACACCAATGATCCACTTCTCATTGTTAATTATTGCTCCATTTCTTATCGTCCCTATGTATATTAAACCACAGTTTTACCTTTTAAATTATCTACTACCATATACCTTATAACAAGGACCATAAATACTGAGGTAATATACCAGGTGTGCCTACGGATACATCTATCCCTTAGAAGGATACACTACCTCTAACTTATATCTTACGCAATATATATATTTATATAAGTATTCTTTTATTTTCTTATTCATTAACTGATATCAGCTAGAAGCTGATGCCATGCTGGTGCACCGCCTTTCGGTGTTTTGGAATCTCCTTTCGGTACTGTTTTTTTTTTTGGTGAAGAAACGAGTCGGACGCAGTTGCACTTTTTTTGTGCCTCCTGCCGCGACGTGGGCTCATCTGGGATTTCACATAGAAATTGGTCCAGGTGCTCTTTGAACGTTTCCGCATCTACACCTTGCAAATCTCTTAGGTTCCTTGGCAGGATGTTGAAACAGTTGTTATCTCCCTAAAACCCAAGCTGTTGCAATAGTGCGTCCTTTGAGAAGAGACAGACAAAAGCACGTCTTGTCTTTAGGAAGTGAAAGAAAGAAAGAATGGTCGTTAGTCACGTGTGAGCAACGAGGGAGTCACGGAGGAAGAGTGTGAGAGAGAGGGAACGGTGAAGAGGAGAGGAGAAGAATAGAGAAAGGATGGGAGAGAAAAACAGAAAGGAAAAGCAAGAGAGGGAGATAGGCAGAAAAGAGATAGAATAAGTGTGCGCATCGTAATTATTAAGATAATTAGCTGCCCAGCGGATGTTAACTTAAAGCTGAAGATCAGTGATAAAGAGAAAACCTATGCTGAAATACTGAGAAATCTTCAGTTGCGCTATCCAGATTACAAGTTCAGGTTTATACCTGTAATTATTGGGGTCCTGGGATATGTAACACACTGCCTAAATACCAATTTTGAGAAATTAGGCTTCTCAAAACCAGAAAGGAGAAAGTTAATTCGAAGACTACAGATCCGGTCCATCACTAGAACTGCAAAAATCTGTAAAACTTTCCAGAAGTTTATCCTTTAAATATATATGAGCATGTCTATATATGTAACATATGAGAATATATACATAAAACATACAAATCTGCACATACATACATACATACATACAAAAATACCCTGTATTGAAATTCCAATAAAGGAGCCTTGGATCTAGCTTAGAAACTGGTTCTTTCTCTATTGGCAAGAAATATTGGAATAAACTGAATAATGACATACAAACATACATACATTCATACATACATATTCTTTTCTACTCAAGGCACAATGCCCGAAATTTTAAGGAGGAAGCCAGTCGATAAGATCGACCCCAGTACGCAACTAGTACTTAATTTATCGACCCCGAAGGGATGAAAGGCAAAGTCGACCTCAGCGGAATTTGAACTCAGAACGTAAAGACGGATGAAATACCTATTTCTTTATTACCCACAAGGTGCTAAACAAAGAGAGGATAAACAAAGACAGACAAACGGATTAAGTCGATTATATCGACCCCAGTGCAAAACTGGTACTTATTTAATCGACCCCGAAAGGATGAAAGGCAAAGTCGACCTCGGCGGAATTTGAACTCAGAACGTAAGGGCAGACGAAATACGGCTACGCATTTCACCAGGCGTGCTACCGTTTTTTGATGTAACAATCATAATATTCCGGTAACATGATGAGGCGAGATTTCTTTATTTGCATGAGGCTTTCATCATTTTGGTGAAGAAAGCCATCAATAGCAGATATAATGTCACCATCACTGTGATACTGTTTCCCAACCATATTGGGGGACAGATGATAGTGAGATGGGGACAAATCAGGAGAAGAGGTAAACTGGTCAACCAGTTCGAAGTCACGCGGAGCAGCCTTTGAAAGTGAGGACTTGTGCATTGGAGCGTTGTCCTGATGAAACAAGACTCCTTTCGTCAGTTTTCTTGGGCGCTTGGTCTTGTTAGCAATTCATAGCTGCTGCACCAATTTGGTACTGTACTCTCCATTGATGGCGAGGCTCTTTTGAATGCCTTTTGCATCCCAAAATACTAAAGTCATCATCTTTCCTGCAGATAAAATGACCCTGGCCTTCTTTGGAACATTTTCAAGAGAAGTTGCGACTAGTTACTTTTGAAGTTTTCTTTGAGCAGTGAGGTCTCAGTTTACCTGGAACGAAACAATGCAATAACGAATCAAAAAAATTGAAAGTAGCACATACAAGATTTCACAGCTCCAGCATCACTCCTTCATTGCCAGTCAATGAACTTTCCAGCCCAACTTCGCATAATGTTGAGCTTTGATATTTATACAAACATGTACGCATAATTTCTTCTATTCTGAAATTAAAACTACATGAAGAAGGTTACGAAACGGTTGTAACCTTTGGAAGCCAAGAAGTTAAATATATCTTCACCTCAGTCAAATGCGCGTGTGTGTAAACACACAAAAACACACACACACATATATATATATATATATATATATATATATATATATATATACACATATATGTATACACACACATATATATACATATGTATATATGTGTGCGCGTGTATGTGTCTGCGTGCGGTTATACTTACATAAATATAAATATGTATAAATATGTACGTACGTGTATTGCATATATTTTGTATATATTACACATAGAGCTTACTACACATACGCACGCACACATTTATAGAAAGAGGAAGATACAGACAGACAGATAGATAAACAGACAGGCAGGCAGATACAGAGAAAGAAAGTGAAGAGAGAAGCAAGTGGTGTAATGTTCTGCTGCCTGAAGGCAATGTGTAAGAAAGACTCGACTCTCCTTCAGAGATGGCGCAAGCTGGGTAAGCTGTGAAATGTTTGGCAACAAACGACTAACAGGCGAAAGAAAGGCTTTTTTTTTAAAGACGAGAAGGACAAAGATGAGGTAAGAATAAAGACATAATAATTGGAACTTCGACAGTAGCTTTTTTTTCTGGTGGAAACTGGCGAAAGATGGAGAGGATGAAGTAAGAGTTACAATATGAAGAGAATGGCGGCGGGGCGGGGGTGAGTCTGGAGGAGGCTTGGGAGAGAAATGAAAAGGGATTAAAACTTGCGTATGTCAGGAGGTGAGTAAGGGGTGGTACTGCGGATAAATGAGGGTGGGTGTAGCTAAAAGAAGGGAGTCTTGAGTTCGTGGTAAACCACTTCAAAGTGAAAAAGCCGTTGGTTGGTAATGTAACGGTCTGGGAGCAGTTTGAAAGACAAATAGAGGATGCATGGCGCGCGCCTGTGGATGTAGATGTGTCTGTGTGCATATGTGTATATATGTAGATAACTGGGTGTATGTGTAAATGTGTGCATATGAATATATGGGTGTATGTGTATACTTGTGTAAATGTGTATATATGAATATATGTGTGTATGTGTATATTTGTGTACAAGTGTATATATCTGCGTAAGTAAATATATATGTGTTTATGTATATGCGTGTGTATCTATATGTGCGTGTGTGAGTGTGTATATATCTATACGTGTATGTGTATATATCTGGGTATGTGTGTACGCGTATATGTGTATATATATGTATGTAAATATGCGTTTGTGTTTATATGCGCATGTATTTATATATATGTACGTGTGTGTGAGTATGTGTATGTATTTGTGTATAATCTATGCACATATGTGTGTATATCTGGGTATGTGAATGTATGTATGTATGTATATATATATATATATACGTATATATATATATATATATATATATATATATATATATATATATATATGTGTGTGTGTGTGTTTGTATGTGTATATATCTGTGTATGTGAATACATGCATATATTTGAGTATATGCGTGTACACATATGTGAGTGTATATATGCGTGTGTTTGTATGCGGTGTGTGCGCATATATATGTGTGTGTGTTTGTATGCATGTGCGTGTGTGTGTGTGTGTGTTTATTGGGAAGCAAACATAACAAAGCTACCACTTCAACAAGCTGTCTTATTCTCGTTGAAGTACGTTCTGCTCATAATTCCATTACAATTCTCCTTCATACTCTCTCTCTCTCTCTCTCTCTCTCTCTCTCTCTCTCTCTCTCTCTCTCTCTCTCTCTCTCTCTCTCTCTCTCTCTCTCTCTCTCTCTCTCTTTTCATTCAATTATTAAATCCCTGAAAATCGTTATTCTATTTACTCAGTCACATGACAGGTTCCAGCTAAAAGTTGTGGCCAGGTTGGAGAAAAGCTATTATTATTATTATTTCTGCTTAGTGGGGTTTTCTTTTTTATTATTGTACTTTAGTTTCGTTTGGTTTTGTTTTTCGTTTTTTTTTTTGGGGGGGGGGGGTAGTAGTAGAAGAGAATACATTAAAGGGAGAGAAACATCCAGGTCCTGAACTCATTGTTCTTCACTTTCCTTTGCTTAAACGAAGGCACAGCTAAAATACATACGAGAAAGATTTCGTCAATTATGCATCAGACAAAATCTTGGGCTGACAACCACACCACAGGCAAATAAAGAGAGAGAAAAAAACAAGGGAACTAATAAGGGGGGGGGCTTTATATGGTCACTTTGCCTGCTTAAAATTCCAGCCAAATCTTCCTCAGATCACCTCCTCCTTGGGTTGCGTAATCTTACGTACTTCACGCCTGACAAAAAAATAAGGTTTCGAAGCCTTTCATCTCTACTTGAAAAGGGCTGACATCAACAACAACAACTATAAGAGTGAACAAAGGGAAGTATTATGAAGGAAGGTTAGGGAAAAACAGGGGACTCCTTGTTGGGGAACATAAAGCCTAAAGTTTTGTGTTGAAAGTATAACCCCAAAATGGTTCAGAGTTCACTGACCCTGTGGGGTGGTGTGGTGTAGAAACAATAAGATTCCAACACGGAATTAACAAGGGTTGCATCAAATATTGTGTTTATATTTCGTTCTACGTTATTCCAAGTACAGCAGACATATTTTCAACGTGTTCCAGCAGTGACCATTTCATCTTTTATTTTTCAAACAATTTACTTTAGCACACGTTACGCAAAGCATATTCTTCCTACCTTTTTTGAATGTATGATGAAAATTGGGGGCCAATTTTCTAGCATGTTGTTTCTAGCATGTAGAATGGCTGCAAATAGGCTCGTTCCTTCAGTCAACGAAATATTGTTTCGTGCTTAGTCTGGTGTTTTACTGTTTACGAAAGCGACTCACCTATGTAGTAGTAGTAGTAGTAGTAGTAGTAGTAGTAGTATAGTAGTAGTAGTAGTAGTAGTAGCAGCAGCAGCCGTTCAAGAATTTGAACCTGGAGATCTCCATTTCCAGCGACTTCGAGGGCCACCTCCCAGTGGTGTCGGGTGTCAATGAAGAGCCCTCGACTACAAGACGACCAAAGTTTTTTTTTCTTTTCCAAGGTCTGGGGTCTCCCGCCCCTAAGCCCTAGACCATCACCTAATCACCCTTACCCGTCTTGTTGCTTAACAACAACAGCAGCAGCAGGGACTAATAGTAAAGTTTAACATGAAATACAGAAAGCATTAGTCGAATAAAGTCATCCTAGCGACACGAGCTGCTACACTAATGAATATAGGGCTGATGGAGTCACTTGCTAAATTTTTACTCAACATAGCAACCGATGAGGCAAATGGCCTGCTAGAAATAACAACGAAATATCCCTTAGGCCATTCACTATTATCGAGGGAGAAGACATATTGCATAAGATAGTCTTTGATACAGTATATCTGGAAAGCCTTTCATCATATGTACGCTCGATGAAGGCCAGTCTGGGAATAAACATCAACTCTTAGATCCCCTAGCATGGTTTTGTCTTTTATTCATTTAGTTTGGAAGAAGGAGCTGTGTCCACGGCCTTTTCTGGCCTGAAGATGGATGTGATTAACTGCAAGAATTCAAGCAGTGAATTCCAGGTGGCCAACATTTTGGGAAGACTGGAGTTTGGTGTGACGGTTACAGTGAATCTTGGAGGTCGAAAATTATATGGATGATGTGAGGAGAGACGAATGAATTGAGAGAAACACGAGATGAGCCACTCTGAGGAGTAGAAGCTATTGCGATTAGGGTAGAAAAGGTTGAAGGAAGAGACAGCTCGTCTGAGACTCAAAGGCAGAAGTGTAGTTTATAAATGAGATCCTGCAAAGCAGTCGAGTGTTCATTCTTTGGATGCAATCTGAGATATGCAACTCAGCATCGGCACAGACCTAGTTTCAATACACCACTTTTGGTGCCACTGAGTTTTGTAGAGTTCGTGGTAATTGAAGGCTGAAGTAGTTTCTTGCACAGAAGATGAAACCAGTACTTATGATGTAGTATTTGCTAAGTTGAATAAATTAGAGAGCCACAGCGATAGTGAGGCCCAGCATTTGAGACAACCACGACGACTCCACTTAGGCATGGTTCATGTTTAAAAGGAAATGAAGAGAGATCTTGTCTTCTTGGAATATGCAGTGTTTTGCGTTGTTTATTATATTTATTATATTAAACAGTGTCACGTGACAGCTAGCTGGTGCTGGCTGCTGGAGCCTACCAGCGAGTATTTAAAGGGAAATTTGGCAGGGTGGTCAGTCGCCCGCTGACACCCGTTGACGCTGCATCGAAGAGGCCAGGGAACAGGAGAAAGAAGAAATGCACTCAACACCAGAGCTGAAGACATCTCCGAAAGGAGGGGGACGCCACGTCGAAAACGGTAGAGGAGTAGGGGCCGAAACCGGAAGTGGTTCTTCTTGATGATGTCTTTAGCCCCTGGATCCTATAAAGGAGCTATTGAGGTTGCAAACCACGAAACGTTGTTGGAATTCCTCTTTCAATTTATTCATCTCTGTACAGGGAAGCAGAGTTGATTGAGAGCGTGCAGTCAGGCATAGAGATAACGTTTACAGGTGGGGGGGGGGTTAAGGGAGATTGAAGGACGGTGTCCCCTATAATACCTTCCACGCGGTCCCAAATGTGTTGGTGCTGTTGAAGGATTTAAGCATCTCTCAATCCACCCCCTCGAATCCTAAACCTGATTAGGAGGTACGTAAACAAACACCGGTTGCCAAACGGTGGGAGACAAACACAGAAATGCGCCCCCACCACATCACACAGAGTTATACACCCACTTATGTTTATATAAATATATACGCGTCTATATATACATATATATATA
This sequence comes from Octopus sinensis, assembly GCF_006345805.1. Lineage (NCBI taxonomy): Eukaryota > Metazoa > Mollusca > Cephalopoda > Octopoda > Octopodidae > Octopus > Octopus sinensis. The sequence continues at coordinate 3,463,341 of NC_043004.1, forward strand.
TATATATATATATATATATATATATATATATATATATATATACACACGCATGCACACGTGTGTGTGTGTGTATGTGTGCGTGCGTGTATGTGCCATTCCCATTCCTCTGGTCTATACGAGACCACCATTCCAATGGTATTAGATGACAATGTTGTCATGTCGCTGTTCACTTCTATTTCTTGCCGTTTATTCGCTGACGTTTTGCTGTTAAAGTCTAATAACTCCTACTTTTCACCTTCAACGACGTAGAATAAACATTCTAGAACTTTCTCCATTTACGATTATCCGTCAAATATAGTTCCATCATGGAAAGAGACCCGCCAGACAACATGCCAGTCAGCCATCCGTCGACTCGGTCAGTCGCTAGATTAGTATTGGACTCGGTTACGTCATAACTGATTAGGTGAGTTTTATGTGATTTCATTAGCCAAATCATTAGCACTTAACCTTACAACTAGCATTGCTCGACAGGAAGCTGGAGATTGGCCATAAAAAAAAAAAGTACACAACTTAATCATAATATTTGTGAACCAAGAGACGAAGCACAACCATGCGGCAGACAATCGGTGAGGAATTTTTAGTATTTTACAAGTTTCATGGCGTTTCTTGTCATTTCAATGATAAAAAAAAACAGAAAGAAAAGAATTCCATTTGTTACAAAATTTAGGAAAACGAAACAGAGAAATGATATGACTAAATTTCGCAGTTTATAACTTTATAATCATTTTTCGTTCATTATTTTAAATGTCACCCTAACTGGGTTGATCTTGCTTTTCGGGGCACGGGGGGGGGGGTGCAGGTCTATGAAAATAAATACCAGCAAGATTACTTTAGAGTCGAGTGAATTAGCTATGTGAAAAATTGACCTGGACTGGTGAAATTGACGGAGTGACTAATATCAGAAGATGACGGAGTGACTAATATCAGAAGATGAGGTATTTATTTACAGCCCCTACTTCATACGTGCCGAGTTCGACTTTTATCCTTTGGTAGTTGATTACCAGTAGCGCATTTGAGCATACCTGCTCCTCCACCTCTCCCCACTCTCTCCTCCACCTATCTCCACCCTCTCCACCTTCTCCCCACCCTCTCCTTTCCCTCTAAAATCCTTCGCCTATGCTGGAAACCGATATTTTAGCATGAATTCGAGGCGATCCAGTAGAAGTGTTATAACACCATGGAAATAGTTCGCAGTGCCATCTATCAGTACCTATTTACAGCTAAGTGGCCTGTGCAGACTGATAATAGTGTCAAGATTCAAGTCAACCTCGACCGATAGAGATGCGACATACGTTTTGCATTTATCACGGTGGAATTTTGCTGCGGTTGTTTTTGTTGTTGATTATTTTGTGGGCACAAAGGTTTATATTTTAGGGGTCAGGAAAAACAAGATCCTGTAGATTTCTGTTTTTGTTAAAGACATGAAATTCCATCGACCAGGGATTGAAACTGCATCGAGATCTTAGGTTCTTGCGAGCCTTGCAAATATACTTTGCCACTTTGGTGCCGTCTGTTTCCAACATTGGTGGTTTATTCCTAAATCTGATTAATTTTCAATGGCCCCTGTTCAAAGCTTTCCAGATATGACCATTTCATCTTTTCTTCAAACACAGCCTATTTAGAAAATTATCATTTTTAAATCTCACAACGTGAGATATTCAGCAACAGTATTTTGTAGTAAAGATTGTTTGCCAACATAACATGGCAGTCCTGGTTTAGGACGAATGTTACTGTAATTTAGCCTCAGGGGGCATCGTCTCCAGCTGGATATACGACACGATGTGTCCTTATATTTTCGAACAAAAGTGGGGGTGCTAGATTCCCTAGTTCGAAATATAAGGACACAAATCGTGTCGTATAGCCAGCTGGAGTCGAAGTCTCCTGGGGCTAAATTACAGCAACATTCGTCCTAAACCAGCACTGCCATGTTATGTTGGCAAACAATCTTTACTACATGGCCTATTTAGAACTAAATTCATCTGATCCGTCATTTTGAACATGGTAGGGAATGATTCAAGGAATACTTGACTGCTATTTCTTGCAAACAGAACATCCCAAGTTGCAAATCTTTCGTCACACATCTGTGACCTCTTCAGCAACTCTTTCCATCCCCGTGTATTCTTCGGCACCATTAGTGGCTACGGAAGGTGAGATCAATAGCAAAGTAAAATGCGCTTGAACAATTGGGTGACAGGTGGGAACAAAAACCTCTGAATGGCAAATATGTGGCCCGTAGTAAAGAAGCTGGTGTAGACCAGAAGCATAGCCATTAGTATATAGTTTCCCTGCCAGGATACCTATTTCTTTAGTACCCACAAGGGGCTAAACACAGAGAGGACAAACAAGGAGAGACAAACGGATTAAGTCGATTGTATCGACCCCAGTGCGTAACTGGTACTTATTTAATTGACCCCGAAAGGATGATAGGCAAAGTCGACCTCGGCGGAATTTGAACTCAGAACGCAGCGGCCGACGAAATACCGCTAAGCATTTCGTCCAGCGTGCTAACGATTCTGCCAGCTCGCCCCCTTGTTAATACAGGAGGTTAAAAGAAGCAATGGGTCGGTAATTGCCAACCTCATTGACCTTTGACCAATCTTTCATTAACAATGTTGTTTTTCCCTCTACTATCCACTCCGGAAATAAGGTGGTGGGTGGGGGACTAAAAAAACGAATGACGCCATAAAAGGTTTTGATAGCATCTGCAATCACAGTCGTGGGAGGCACTTTAAATTGCATCTGTTAAGATTGGAACTTCGCAGTAACAAGACGTTCGAGACTAAATATTGATTTATTTCCACTCAAATCTCCGAAACTGAAAAAAATGTTTTAGAATTCTTTTGTCCTACTATGGTACCAAGATGAAATTAAGTGAAAGAATAGACGCCTGAACACACCACGAACCATGAACGAAACTTAATACGTGAAAGCATTCAGTCTGACATCGAGAGGTGATTATAATATCGATTTGGTTGATCAATTATCGGAAGAATAACCTGTTGAAATGTCGTTATGCGCTGATCACTTTCTCTTGGAATTTCAATTATCACATATACACACAAGGTGGCGAGCTGGCAAAATGCTCAGCGGTATTGCGTCTACCGCTACCTTCTCAGTTCAAATTGCACTGAAGATAACTTTACCTTTCATCTTTTCGGGGTCGATGAAATAAGTACCTGTTACGCACTGGGGTTAACGTAATCGACTAGCCCCGTTCCCCCAAATTTTCATGGTCTTGTGCCTAGAGTAGAAATCATTATCATATATTTCACACATTATGTAGGCGTGTGGTCTAGCGGTTACTGTATTGTTCTCACGATTGCTAGATCGTGGGTTCTATCCCGGACAGAGAAGTGTGTTGTGTTCTTGTGCAAAATACTTCATTTCACGCTGCTCCAGTCCACTCGGCTGTAAACAGATCACCCTGCGATGGATTAGTCTTCCGATCAGGTGAGACTGTTGGTCTGTTCGCTGAGCCAGCGGAATAGAATCCTTCGAAAGTTAAACAATACGAAGTGCATTGTGGCCAGCGGTGTATAACCTCATCCGATCGTCCATCAATACCTTGATATCACACAATGCTATTATATTTTTGTCCATTTGGATTCTTTAATTCAAATTAATCTTCAAAGACCCATGTGTGTCTACATACACATTCTTGTGTACAGAGACAAGTGAAAGATATGATGTCAAGGAAACTGATGTGAAAAGAATTATTTGTAAAAAGAATTATTTATAAAAAAAAAAGAAATGATGATATACAATGGAGTCATCAAAAGACAATATGTGTGGTAAGAAGCTTGCTTCCCAACCTCATGGTTCCGGGTTCAGTCTTACTGTGTGACACCTTGGGTAAGTGTCTTCTACTATAGCCTCGGGCTGGCCAAAGCCTTGTGAGTGGATTTGGTAGACGGAAACTGAAAGAAGCCCGTCGTGTATATATATGTGTGTGGTGTGTGTGTATGTGTCTTTCTCCCTCGCCATCGCATGACAGCTGATGCTGGTACGGTTACGTCTACGTGATTTAGCGGTTCGGCAAAAGAACCGATAGAATAAGTACTAGGCTTATAAAGAATAAGTTCAGGGGACGATTTCTTCGACTAAAAAGTACTTTTAAGACGATGCTCCAGCATGGCCGCAGTCAGCTGACCGAAACAAGTAAAAGAATACAAGAATAATATGTACTTTGGAGGGTTTTTTGGAGGGAGCGAAAACCCAAATAATAAGAGCGCAAGGAACACAAGAAACAGCATCCTAGATGTGGGAATGGGATCATAGTATAGTTTCTTGTGATTGAAACCTAAGCTGGTCATAAGAACAGCAACATGGAAGCTTTGTTAATGGTATGAGGGTGAGTCAAAAAGTAATGCCATTTTGTTTAGGACAGGTATAATTACCAACAGAGGAACAGGTATCATACATCAAAATGAAGCTGGTCCTCTGTGGATCACATCCCTACTTCTCAACATAGTTACCATTCCTCTCAATAGCAATGTTCCACCCTCGAATAAGAGCCACTTATTCACTACAGTTTTCACTTCCTCGTCATTGGAATAATGTTTGCCGAAGAGGTGCTAAATTATTCCAGTGAAAGTGAAAACTGTAGTGAAGAAGTGGCTCAAAGATCAGTCAACAGAATTTTACGGGGCAAGGATACATGCTCTCATTCGAAGGTGAAACATCGCTGTTGAGAGAAACGGTGACTATGTTGAGAAGTAGGGATGTGATTCACAGAGGACCAGCTTGATTTTGATGCATAATACACGTTCTTGTGTTGGTAATTATATGTCCTAAACAAAATGATATTACTTTTTGACTCAGCCTCGTATTATTGGTTCTACTTCACGGCGGCGAGCAGGCAGAATTGTTAGCACGCCGGGCGAAATGCTCAGCTATATTTCGTCTGCCGCAACATTCTGAGTTCGAATTCCGCCGAGGTCGACTTTGCCTTACATCTTTTCGGAGTCGATAAATTAAGCACCAGTGAAGCACTGAGGTCGATGAAATCGACTTCACCCCTCCCCCAAACTTCAGGCCTTGTGCCTATAGTAGAAAGGATTATTGGTTCCACTTCACAATTTAACAAATAGAGTTAAAACAGATTAACATCTGATGGCTGTTCGTTGTTTCGAATACAAGGTTGCGGTTTCGAATAATATTTAGGGCTGTCACGGTGGTTTATCAAACTTTCACGAAAATAATCGATAAACAGAAACGGAAAATTCCAAATTATGTAGACTTGACCTCTTCAGGTCAACTCTGCTTCGTGATGATGGCTCTGAGGAGAAAATAAACTAGTATGACAGCCGATAACTTCCCCACACAAAATTGATTTAATAATTCAATATATCTTTAGATATTAAGAATTAAATGAATATAAATTGAGCGGATTCTATGTGAGTAGTTGCAAGAGAGTAGATGTGTGTGTGTGTGTGTGTGTGTGTGTGTGTGGATCTGTGTAAGTTTAATTCGGAGTAGAACCGGAAAGGTAAAAAGTCCATTTGCATAATGGTAAAGAGACAACTTTACTTGACATGTTTTCTACGTCCTATCATTCTGTGGGTTACATACAAGTTCACTGAAGCCCTTTGCTTGCACTCACTACGTCTATGGAGTAGTGTGGTCGGCTGCTGTGGCGGCGGTGGTGGTGACAGTGTTAGTAGTAGTGGCTACGATGGTATAGGTAAGTTTGTTGGTTTAGAATTTCCCAACTAATTACTTGATGAGAAAGATTATTGCGTCTTCTCATGCATATTTTACTTCAACTATTTATGTCCAATTGTAGGATAATATTGAAATACGTGTGTGTGTGTCTGTGCGTGTTTCGATAACACCTTTCCAGTTGTATGGACTATGGACAGAAATATAGATATTTATGCCCATAGTTGAAATTTACAAAAACATTGTTGAAATTTACAAAAGAACATTGTTGGTGTTTCCTTATTCCAGGCAAATGACAGCTTTGCACTCCTCAGGCGACAACCCTCCGGCCCATGAGTCTGTTTGGATGGTCGTTACTGGCAAGGGTTTTACGAGGTCGGAGTGCAAAACCTATTTCGGCCTATTTTTTTAGTCGCATTTTACATTATGCAGGGGATACGTTGGGACTATTCTGGGGACTACACTGGTCCCCATCCAGGACCAGAGCAACACACCGCCCGTTCCGGCAGCCGTGATCTGGTGATCGTGAGTTCAATACACGAACCACCAGGCAACGCACCTTCACAACAGTGATACATAGACAAACAGACATACAGACTGACATACATGCATACCGACATGCACGATGACATACAGACAGACAGACATATTGACATGCATAAAGACAGACAGACAGGCAGACATACATACACACATACATACATACAGACAGACGAACATACACACATACAGGTAGACAAACAGACACACAGACAGGCAGACATACATACAAACGTGCATCCCTTGACCAAGTTGGCACACATGAGGCTGATAACATCATAAGACTTGGAAGGCAGCTCCTTGAGCAACATTCTTTGCCTGATAATCTAGAATACATGCCCAAAGAAGTCGCACGACTCTACCACAACGTATCATCAGATGAAAGGATGAGCCTATATGAGCAGAAGACTATGCATGAATATGTTAGTAGAAAGCTTCGTGATGATAGTAGCATCGATCATCAAAGCAGTTTATCATGGTCCAATAGCCGGATTACTACCTTCCACTTTGAAGGGTATGCGTCATAATCCAGGAACAGGTAATATCAACCAAGTACCTGATGCACAAAAGGTATAGTGATGCAAGTAAAGTCGTAAAATGTGACATCATAAGCAGTTGTCTGAAAATGTCATCACGGTAGTATCTACCGATGAGACATGACGTTGTAGCTAGGACACTCTATAATGAAATCTGTCGGATGGATAACCCCGAGGACAATGATATAAGAACCCACAGTATGGTAGAAGCCATAGCCACTCATAATAAAAAAGGAGTACTGGTGGAATGTCCCAGTGAAGACCTCAATAAAATGTAAGCACAACAGACCTGATATTATGATTTGGGATAGAGAAGAGAAACTGTGCACAGTTGTGGAAATTAGCTGCCCAACGGATGTTAACACAAAGCTGAAGATCAGTGGAAAAGAACATCTATGCTAAACTATTGAGAAATCTGCAGTTACTCTGTCCAGATTACAAGTTCAAGTTTATACCTGTAATTATTGGGGCCCTGGGATATGTAACATATTGCCTAAATACCAATCTTGAGAAATTAGGCTTCTCAAAAACAGGAAGGAGAAAGCTAATTCGAAGGCTACAGATCCGATCCATCACTGGAACTGCAAAAATCTGTAAAACTTTCCAGAGTTTTATCATTTAAATACATATGAGCATGTCTAGATATGCAGCTATATGCATAAGAATACATAAAGCAAAACATACAAATCTGCACATATACACACACACATACATACATACATGCATACATACATACACACATAATAGATATATATTTATATTTACATACATACACACGCACACGCGCACACACACACACACACACACACACACACACACACACACACATATATATATATATATATATATATATATATATATATATATATATATATATATATATATGAGTGTGCGTGTATGCAATGTTTCGTAAACGGATAAATCTTCAGAGTGACGAAAAAAACATTTTCTGGTAACAATTCATTATAAAACATGGCGTCATAAAATAAAACACAAAACATCGTATAGAAATCCCCGCTTGATATTTAGGCATACAGATGCACAAATATACATATTCATATCTATGCGCACGTGCAGGGGCACGCATGCCCGTACATACGTACACAGATGACTATCAATTTATATAGCTTTCAATTTATATATCTTATAGATTTATTTATTAACTTATACGAAACTTACAACTTCATATTTGCATATTTTGTTCATTCAGTTGTTTGGGCTCACGCATGCGCAGTTAGGCGCGTATCCTTCTGTGCGCGATTGTGTGTATATGAATATATATATATATGAATTTATACGTATTTGGGAGACATGTATACTTATGTGTATACAGATGAACATGTATGAATGTATGTGTGTGCGTGTGTATGTGTGTGTTTGTATGCTTACATGTTTGTCTATGTGCATGTATATATGTATGTATGTATGGCGTTTCTACGTCCCCGTAACTTAGCGGTTTACCCTAAAAGATCGATAGAATAAGTACTAGGCCTACAAGGAATAAGTCCTGGGATCTATTTAATCGAGTAAAGGCGGTGCTCCAGCATAGCCGCAGTCAAATGATTAATGCGAATAAAAGAATGTGGCTGTGTGGTAAGTAGTGAAGTAAGTAGTTTGCTTACCAACCACATGGTTTTGGGTTCAGTCCCACTGCGTGACACCGTGGGCAAGTGTCTTCTACTATAGCCTCGGACCGGCCAAAGAGTGAATTTGGTAGAGAGAAACTGAAAGACGTCCGTCGTATATATATATATATATATATTTGACTGCGGCCATGCTGGTGCACCGCCTTTAGTCGAACAAATAGACCCCAGAACTTATTCTTTGTAAGCGTAGTAGTTATTCTATTGGCCTCTTTTGCCGAACCACTAATCGCTTTACTAATTCTTCCACGTAAAGTCAGGCGAAATACCGCTTAGTATTTCGCCCGGCGTGCTAACAATTTACCAGCTCGCGGTAATCTGTGTATATTAAATGGGATCTACCCCTCACTGGATAGAATACCTTTTTTTTGTTTATCCCACAAACTGTAAACTATCTATGAGCAACCAACCCTATTCTCATAACGCAACTGTTCATACACACCGCGTTCGACACCGTATTCTGCACTCTATCAACCCATTTCTTTAGAAAAAAGTTTGGCGTCGTTGGTTTTTTTTAGTCCCCTCCACCACCACCTTATTTCTTTACTCATTCTCTAGCGTTTCATTCTAATTTTTTTCCATTTCTCTTAGCTTTTGGTCATTTCGCGGTCGATACCAGTCGATGTAGTTTACTAGCATCTCTCAAATGAACGGTTATTTTTATATGCGCAGGAGTGGCTGTGTGGTAAGTAGCTTGTCTAACCTCACTGACAGAAGAGTGACTTTGCTTACCGTACTACGGTTTGGACGCGTTTTCTTCCCGGTAAGAGTTTTGCTGTGTTGTTAATTGTTGAATTCCTACTACTGAAAATGTGCCTTTAAACGTTGCTGAACTGTCTTGTTCTCCGGTTTTACCGGGAAACAATTGAATAATTTCTTACCGTTGAACTGTTAGCCATTGTGGCTTTTTATTTACGTGACTATATATAGTCCTGCCAGACTATTTTCGTGCCCCTCCCCCGAATGGGGGGGGGAATTGGAATTTTGAACTGCTTTTTTGAACTACTTTGGAAGAAAACTTTCTATAGGTTTCCCAGTTTTGTGGGAAACCAATATTCGTAATTTTTGTATTGTCTAATTTCAACAGAATAATGTCTGTTGAAATTATTCACGAAAGTAGTGCTCTTGGGGAGAGCAATGTTAAAAAATTTTCTGCAGTAGCCGCAGTGGCTACCGAGAACATTGACATCGATGTCAATCAGCTCGTCGAGCTATTTAAAAGAATGCAAGAGGAGGGTGGGGATGTTAAAATATCACCCTCCGCCAGTATCGTAGAGACCGAGAAGCGGACCGTAGTGTTTAAAACTTTCTGTCCACAAAGCAGAACGTTCAAACACTTTGAAAAAAAGCACCATCGAGAAATGCCTGTCCCCGATTTGGAAGGACATCGTGTACGTCACCAGGGGACGGGCGCATGGCACTGTGGATGTCCGCTTCACGGGGGAAGAAATGGCCCGCGGGCATTCTGTGAACCCCCTAAAAACCAAGGAGGTGGTACTTTTCCCAAGCTATAGAGGACGCAGGACGTCCCGGGTCAGGATTGTAGAAGCCCCGCCGGAAGTAGATCCGGTAGAGGTAGTGGCCGCCCTGTTATATAAAAGGGCGGACAAAATAAAAATACTTCAAGTAACATGCTCTACCCCCCTATTTTGGCTCGGGCGTAACATTAATATATTAATTCAAGGAACAGCGGAGGACCTGCAGCTCCTTCCTGAGAGGGTGCTCGTGGGCGAGAACGTAGCCCTCAGGGTACAGGTCGAAGGCCGAAAACCCACCTGTTACGCCTGCGGCAAAAAGGGCCACATTCGTGTAGACTGTCCAGACAAGCAAAAGAAACCGCAGACACCAGGCCCCTCAGATAATAAAAAAGTCCCTACCCTTGCAAACACACCTACCCCTACAAAAACAAAAAATCCCACTCCTGCTGTTACGGTGCCAACCCCAAAACAGACTGAAGAAAAAACCCAGCCCTCGCACCACAAACCCCTACACTATTAAAACCTCCCACCCCCTAAAAACTGCGGCGCCTACCGAACAAACTATTGCTACCCCAGACGATACCATGGAGGTATCAGAGGGGGGATTTACACCAGTTCGTAAAAGAATTCGTGCAGCATCCCCGTCCACATCCCCTACAAAAAATAATAAAAACAAGACACACCACAGACACGAAAAAAAAAATCCCGCTCAACTGGCCCAGAAAAAGAAGACAAAAAAAGAAAATGAACTCATATTAATTGAATTCGACACACAAGACAAATACATAAACGATATTGTGGTTCAGCATCAGTCAGCAAGACTGTACAACAAATACAAAGATCGAAATAGACACGCGTGGATTGCGGAAACAACGTTCAAACAATTAAAAGACAGACACCCAAACGCCATCCGGCATATCGCGAACTTGCCGGACTATCTGAAGAAAGAGGAGAAAGAAGGGGCCCACAAACGTGTGGTGAGGTCGGCCCCCACCTCTCCAACGAAATGTAAGTAGAACTTTTACTTTTTGTAATGGCTTCGCTTAACCTTGGTTGTTTAAATGTGCGTGGTCTGAGTTCGAAGTGGAAGCAGGCTTGTTTCCTCGACGACCTCAGATCACATGATATACATGTGATGGTTGCTACAGAGACCAAGCTGGACAGCCTACAAACCTTCTCGCCTCTCCTGAATGGCTACGAGAAAATCATGTCTCCTAGCCAGACCGGAGGGCGAGGGGGCGTAGTGGTACTGATCCGTAAAGACTTGGCTCTACAGACAAGTACAGTCTATGTAGACCCAGAAGGTGGGCTGGTCGTCCTTGATGTGACATACAGCAGTAAGGCCTTCAGGTTGATCGGACTCTATGCACCTTGTGCTAGAGGTTTCCAAACTGATTTTTATCGGCGCCTAGAGGGCTTTCTCGTGACGTCGAAGACTTTAGTGATATTAGGGGACTTTAATGCTATCGTTGACTACACATCGATAGCGTTGGCTCGATCTATAGGAAAGTGAACTCACGTCTCGTGGATCTGCTTAAGCGGTTTCAGCTGGCAGATCGTTACAGACTTGACCATCCGAACGTCCCAGAGTGGACCTGGATGAGTGGCGACGGAAGGTTCAAGTCTTATCTAGACAGGATAGTGATAAGAACTAGAGATAAGTCTAGTTTTAGTTGTCCACAGCTCGTCCAGGTGCCCTATACTGACCATAGAATGGTCACGTGTAGACTGGACATAGATAGCACACTTAAGATAGGAACCGGCTACTGGAAGCTGAACAAGTCTACTTTGACACGCGAGGCATACCGTAGCCGGATTAAGGTGTTAGTGCAGAGGGCGTTAACCGGAGCCGTGGTTAATAACCGGTGGTGGTTCACCCTCAAAAGAGCCATTCGATTCGAGTCCATTAGATTTAATAAACAACTAAGACTAGATAGGGCTAGAATAGAAGGGCAACTAGTTAAGAACTTAGAGGAGGCGTTGAGGTTGGGCTCTGCATCTCACATTTTAGCGGCGAGAACGGCATTAGACCGTCACCTCAAAACCAAACATGAGGGATGTAGAGTCCGGGCTAAAGTACGAGCATTGGGCCGTGAGGGAATTAATGTTGCCGGATGGGCCCGTACGATAGAAACACAGCGTGGAAACGATGCCACAATTGGGTCTCTTGTTGATGAAAACGGATGCACGATAAAGAAGCGGGACGAGATGTGTGAGGCACTTCACAAGCACTTCGCCGAGTTGTTCGGGAGGTGCGGGACGCTGGATCATGGTGAGGCCCTTAGGGACTTCCTGTCTGGTGGCCCGCGCCTCTCGACACGAGAGGCTGAGTGCTGTGAAGGGCCAATCACAGCCGAGGAAGTAATCGAGGTGTTGGGCAAGTGCCCCGGGGAGAAGTCACCGGGTCTCGATGGTCTGCCCTATGAATTTTATAGAAGTATGCCAGACTTGTTCGAGCACCTGCTGGCTAGCGTCTACGCCAACTGGCAGCAGAATGGGAGAATTCCCAAGTCTGCGAGCCGGGGGGCGGTGACGTTGATCAGGAAGGACCCGAACAAGGGGGACGAGATAGGGAATTCAGGCCCATAACTCTGTTAAACACAGAGTTAAAGATTCTGGCCAAGGTGCTAGCAAAAAGGTTGGCGCGGGTCGTGGACAAACTTGTCGGGGAAGCGCAAACGTGCGCTATCCCCGGCAGAACGATCCACGACAATCTCCACCTTATACGCTACTCCTTAGAGAGGGTGGGGAAGCTTTCTGGCGCAGGGGGAGCACTGGTACATTTAGACCAGTCCAAAGCATTTGATAGGGTCGACCATCGGTACCTGGCGGCGGTCCTCGGAGAGGCTGGCCTAGGCCCGACCTTTCGAGGTTGGATCGCTGCTTTGTGTAGCGACATCGAGTCTGTAGTCAAGGTGAACGGTTCCTTTTCGAAGCCGTTCAGGATCGAGCGTTCAGTTCGTCAAGGATGTCCCCTGTCCTCGCTCCTATACGTATTGGCTCTTGAGCCTTTGCTGCGGAAGTTGGAGGCACTAGGGGGCGCGCCGCATGATCTATGGTGTGGAAGAGGAGCTACGGCGTATGCGGATGACACCTCCATCATCGTGGCAGACGAAGGCCAGCTTCCAGTGGTGGAAGAGGCCATCAAAAGCTACGAGGCGGTGGCAGGAGCAAAGGTTAACAAGGACAAGTCGGTCGGTTTGCAACTCGGCACCTGGAGGGGCAAGCCGATGCCGTCCAATAACGTCGTAGGGCGTTGGACGGAAGGTCCTGTTAAGCTGCTCGGAGTCTGGTTCGGGCCAGACCTCCAGATTGAGAAAAATTGGAGTGAGGTGGCCAACAAGGTGACCGCTCTAACCCAGACCTGGTCTGGGCGGGCGTTATCCCTGCTAGGGAAGGCGGAGGTGGTGCAGATGTTTATAGCATCAGTAATCACCTACCGTCTGACCGTGGTGCCTTGCCCCGATTTGTGGCTGAACAAGTTGGAGAGAATCCTTTTCCGATTTTTGTGGAAAGGAGGAAAGCCACTTGTAAAGCGCTCTGTCTGCTGCCAGAAACTGCTAAAGGGTGGGCTAGGGATGCCTTGGCTGAGGATGCGAAAACTCGCGTTAAGGTTGAGGCACCTCTGGCTTTACCTGGATGGAGAGCAGGTGTGGTCACCGCACGTCCGGTTCTACCTTCCCCAGTTAACATCCCTAACGGACATCGGTGCATGGATCAAGCGGAGACCTAAACTGAGTGAATGGCATTTGGAGTGCCGTCAGGCGCTCCAGCTACTATCTCGGGTGGGTAACGCCGGCAACAGGAGTTCCACCACGGATTTCTATAGCGGGTTAGTGGAGATTAAGTCCGAAGACGCCTTGGGGGAGACCCTGGGCTACGATGAAAATCAGTTGGTCAACCTGTTCCGGAGGACGTTCGGGCCGGGGTATCTGGATAATTACCAGAAATCCCTGACCTGGCAGTGTTTCCGTGCGGCTTTACCTGTTCGCGACAAGCTGTCAAGGCACGGTAGTGCCGTCTCGCCGACATGCCCGCGATGTGAGCAGGATAGGGAGACCGTCTTGCACGCATTCGTGGAGTGTCCGGAGTTATCGGGACTGATAGCTTTTGTTGAACAACTGTTGTCAGTGATGGGAAGAGTACAGCTATCAGCTGAGTCTATCATCGAGATTGTGCCGCCCCCTTTCCTTAACAGGGAAAGAAAGGCTTGTTTTTTCTGTGTAGTAGCCATACTGAAAGAAACAGTATGGAAGACGCGTACGAAAGGTATAGTGACAGGCACCTTTATCTCCGGCCAGGGGTTGATTAACTTTTTTAGTTACCACCTCAGTAGCAAAATCAGGCTGGAGAAGAGGTGTCTGTCACGAGATATGTTTGTGAAAAGATGGAAGCCTGTGGCATACAAGATGGGTATGTTTGGCACCAGGTAAGTGTGACCGGATCAGAAAGTAAAGGTTCTACCCGGATGGCTGGGTGTCCGTCCTTCGACATGATCATTAATATTTTTAAACATTGCCTTCGTAAAATTCATTGTTTATAATCTTATCCGTAATTTCATTCGAAAATTGTAACTGTGTTAAGCTACTTCACCCTTTATATTTGTCTGTCCTTGTTTGTCCCCTCTTTGTAAATGCCTAAATGGCAAATTATATGAAATAAAGTAGTTTGCTTACCAACCACATGGTTTTGGGTTCAGTCCCACTGCGTGACACCGTGGGCAGGTGTCTTCTACTATAGCCTCGGGCCGACCAAAGAGTGAATTTGGTAGAGAGAAACTGAAAGACGTCCGTCGTATATATATATATATTTGACTGCGGCCATGCTGGAGCACCGCCTTTAGTCGAACAAATGGACCCCAGAACTTATTCTTTGTAAGCGTAGTAGTTATTCTATTGGCCTCTTTTGCCGAACCACTAATCGCTTTACTAATTCTTCCACGTAAAGTCAGGCGAAATACCGCTTAGCATTTCGCCCGGCGTGCTAACAATTTACCAGCTCGCGGTAATCTGTGTATATTAAATGGGATCTACCCCTCACTGGATAGAATACCTTTTTTTGTTTATCCCACAAACTGTAAACTATCTATGAGCAACCAACCCTATTCTCATAACGCAACTGTTCATACACACCGCGTTCGACACCGTATTCTGCACTCTATCAACCCATTTCTTTAGAAAAAAGTTTGGAGTCGTTGGTTTTTTTTAGTCCCCTCCACCACCACCTTATTTCTTTACTCATTCTCTAGCGTTTCATTCTAATTTTTTTTCCCTTTCTTTTAGCTGTCAGCTGATTTATTTATACGTTTATTATTATATTTACTTGAAATGACATTTATTATCATTAACCCTTGCACTGCGTAATTAAATTTCAAGGTCAATCCGCTAATGATGTTAATTGCGATTTTTCGCTTCTGCAATACTTTTCCAGTATCTCGAGTAGTTTCGGTTTTCATATCCACCACTAGAAATTATTTTGATTTTGCTTCATAAACAGGTATTTGATAGCATCTGCAACATGCTGAATATTAGATTCCAACAGCGAATTTCTTTGGTGTTCGATTTTGCCTCGTCAACAAACAGTATTTATAACATTTTAATTTCGCTACAAGAGATCTGCAACACAATACAACCACGAAGCATTTAGCTAAAATTTTTATTTCATACACCATTAAAAATCCTACTTTCTGCCAAACAAAACCAAATTCAGTTTTCACGATAAATTTATTGACATAGCAATATAATCATAATTTATTATTTTTATTATTATTATTATTTTTATTGTTATTATTATTTTTATTATTATCATTATTATTATTATTATTATTATTATTATTTTTATTGTTATTATTATTTTTATTATTATCATTATTATTATTATTATTATTATTATTATTATTATTATTTGTTGTTGTTGTTGTTCTTGTTATTTACTTTTAATATGCCTGATTGTTATAATCACTTACCGAAACACACCCAGTGTCATAGGGCGAGTGAAGGATAAGAGATGTTACAATAAGGCTGAAAGCTTGGGGAAGGGAAGTGGCAGAGGCAGTAGTGGAATATCTTCATGTAATACAACACAGACATTTAATCTGATAGAGTTTTTCTAAGTAGCAAGTACCTGTCAGCACAATCTCTGAGATTTGGTTCTCCTGGGATGTTACCTAAATGTTTCTGATATCCTTTTTTCTATCATACCTAGGGCACCTACAATAACAGGAACAGTTCTTGCTTTAAGATGTTACATCTTTTGTATCTCAATTTCCAGATCCTTATATTTACTTAATTTGTCAAATTCCTTTACAGATATATTTTTATCAGTGGGAACACTTACATCTATTAGTGTACAAGCAATCTCTTCCCTGTCTCTAATAATAATAACTATTTTTATTATTACTATTATAGACCTTTATGTTTGACTCTCGTAGCTGCCACATCTTAGCGATCTCAATTCTCAGGTCTCTATATTGATAAACATTTTCTTTTACTTTCATGATGATATGTTGATATCTAGGCACTGCCACGTTAGTTATTAGGCACTCTTGTTTGTCCCTCTTAAATATTACTATATCCTGCCTTCGGTGCTCCAAAACCTTGTCTGTCTGGAAGTCAAAGTCCCAGAAGACTTTTTTCTTTCCCTTTTCGTCCATTACTTTATCCGGTGTATGTTGATACCAAGCATCCGTAACCTCATCGCTCATATTCCAGTTCAACACATTGAAACTGTAAATAACAACAGGATCTGCTAAGGAATTTATAGCTAGCACCTTGTTACGGAACTCCCCATAAATTTGTTCTGTAAAAATATAAATGTTTTTTCCTCCAATAAAAACAAGACGTCAGACGAATTGAAAGGAAAAGCAAAAAACATTTTTCCTGAAGTTTTACCCGATAAATCAAGTCTGTGTACCAGGACAAAGGCGTGTTTTCAAATAAAAGAAAACGCCATACCAGTATTTAAACCAAAACGAATGGTACCCTTCGCAGCGATGAAGCAAGCCAATAAGAGACTAGAGAGACTATAAAAAATCGGATTTATCCAAAAAGTGAAATATTCTAAATGGACAGCACCAAGTGTGTATATTATGAAAAAAATAATAAAATAATATTAACTTCCAATGGAAGTCAATCTCAAAAGGGGGAGATGTTGTGGCGAGAGTCATTGACACCCCTGTGTGATTGGCAGAATGGACCAACCGGACTCTTATAAAAAGGACCGTATTGGTTGAGACGAGAGAAAAAGTCGTTGAGAGTTTGTATTTAGTGTCGTGTGAAGACAGTTGTGTCGCTCCCCGTTTGGTGAAATCTGTCTATCCAACGTATAAAAGTATATAAAATATGCATGTATATATTTATTTACTTATATACACACGATGGGTACTGAAAAGTTCCTGGTTTTTGGGTAATAATATACAGGAGGATCAATTAATTATGATTTTATTCAACATATTCCCCTCTCAGATTCACACACTTATTGCGGCGCTCATTCTGTTTTTCTAATCCCTGTAAAAGAAGTCGGAATGTCGGGCCTCTAGTAAGCCCTTTCGCGATACCCTTAAAACCAAGACCTTTTCAGCATCCCCTTGCGTATGTATTTATATATGCAAATATATATTATATACATATATGCAAATGAGATACAAATACTTGTATATATATACGCGAACACACATACACACACGCACGTGCCTACACCTACACAAAATAGAATATTTAGCAAATGCACCCATTTAAAAAGAAATCAGGGCCAAATATAGTTTTACAATTTCAGTAAGTAATCCAGATAAGGAGAAAATTTCCATAAATATAGAAGAGGTTCGAAGATAGAGAGAGAATGCTGGCGAACGAAGGACATATTTGTAATTATTTGGAATATTTGTGAGTTTCGGCAAATTAAAATGTATTTGATTTCGGTAAGTTGCTCTGAAATCCCATTGTGATTGTGATTTTTCTTTCGAACTAAGTTGATCATGCCATTTGTCTGGATTAATGCCGAGAACGAGGAACGAAATGTGTACAGAAGTGAAATTGTTCTGAAGAGCGTTCTACTGACAGCAATTGTCAGAAGGTCTAACAGTAACGAGCAGCGAAGTATTGCTGCCGCCATCATCATTATTATTATAAGATTTCGCCGATACCAAGGGAGGATAGCACCGGTAAGTATCCATTAGTGATAAATTTAGAGTGATGACCCACATTGATGAGGTACTGACATTTCTATGCAGCGTTGGTGCCACAGCTAGGTGAAATGTCCTCTCAAACACAGATCGACACTGCTTAATGAAATGCATATCGAATTATGCCAGTTGAAGACAAACTAGTCCCGACACGATAATTCCAGCAGTCATTATCACACTAGAATCATTGGCGCCAACTTGCGATGGTCATTCCACCTAACTGCTTCAAACGGTAAGCAAATAATGCTGTCTGTAGTTAGTCTTATAAGCCACAAATTGACTATGTATCGTGTTGGCAAGTTGGAGGAATGCGGTGGGGGGGGGGTGAAGTAGGAGAGAACAGGCTGAAGACGGAGAAACGAAGAGTGTTGAAGGCGGGGAAGGAGGGGGTTGTTGTTTGTGAGGAATACCATGGACAGAGAAGAAATAAATAAATAATATTCCAATTTCTATGATGATTATCGACATATTTTAATTTTTTAGATTATATCTTGTTATAATTAGAAGAAATCGATTTCGAAAGTAATATTTTCCACTAATCGAACGACATAGATATCAGGGGTAAATATCTGAATGCGTGCGCAGCTATGTAAGTGTAGTTTCTTATTTGCCATACGATCTTACAGACATACATTTATATATATACATACTTACGTACATATAAATGTATTTCGTATGTGTATACATATATGTATATGCTTATACATACATATACATGTGTGTGCGCATGTATTTTATATGTGTGTATATGCATATCTATATATATATATGTGTGTATTATATGTGTGTATATGCATATCTATATATATATGTGTGTGTGTGTGTGTGTATGTATTTACATGTATATGCTCTCAATCGTACAAATTTACACCGACACACACACCGAGCCATAAACCTTCTGTTGTACTCATATTTGTAGACCGGTTCGATAACGTTTCTACCTGGCGTCAGAAAGTTCTCTGGTTCGTATTCTTCCAACAGTAGTCTCTATAAACAACTCTACTAAATACGTAGTAAATCTCGGAGCTACGAACGCCCAAGGCGTCTTTTGATTTAGAGTGTCAAATCCAAGTTGTTATGGTTTATTTGTTGGACCTAATCGTGCGCTGTGTCCTTGCGCAAGGCACTTAACTTTAAGTTACTTCAGTTAATTCTAACTAAAAATGAGCGCAGCAGAGTTCTGGTTCAGCCCTGTTTCCTTCCGCTTGTCACATCCTGGATGTTCTGCTAGGCTAACAGTGGAAGGGCTTAAAAATTGTTGGTTTTGCTCTCGACTACATAATCACCTCAACCAATTAGTAAAAGCTTCGAGATCCTCTGCTCCAAAAAAGAATTGTTTCACTTTCTCACGAAGTTTATATGTATTAATACATGTATACTCGATCAAACACACAACACACACACACACAACACACACACACACACACACACACACACACACACACACATATATATATATATATATATATATATATATATATATAAGGCGCAGGAGTGACTGTGTGGTAAGAAGCTTGCTTCCCAATCACATGGTTCCGGGTTCAGTCCCACTGCGTAGCACCTTGGGCAAGTGTCTTCTATACCCGCGGGCCGACAAAGACCTTGTGCGTGGATTTGGTAGACGGAAACTGAAAGAAGCCCGTCGTATATATATATATATATATATATATATATATGTATATATATATATATTTGTGTGTCTGTGTTTCTCCCATCACCATCACGTGACAACTGATGCTGGTGTGTTTACGTCCCCGTAACTTAGCGGTTCGACAAGAGACCGATAGAATAGTTCCTAGGCTTACAAAGAATAAGTCTTGGCATCGATTGGTTCGACTAAAGGCTGTGCTCCAGCATGGCCGCAGTCAAATGGCTGAAACAAGTAAAAGGATGTGTGTGTGTATAGATAGATACATACATACATGTTTGTGTGTGTGAGAGAGAGAGAGAAAAGCTGTGTGTAATAACACACTCGGATAAAATTCCGAGTGTGTTATTCCATAAAATATTACCTTATGGATTATCTTTCTTATACTATATTTAAAATATTTAAACTACATTTAAAAGGTTCTATTTTCATTTGTTTTTGATGAAGAATTCACTTTGAATTCTAGTACGTGACCAATTCCGAAGATGATTCAATTTTCATAAAAATATACCAAAATAAAGAACTAAAGTATAAATGGTATACTGCCAATTCTCCAATTCCTGGGAAAACCTTGATTTCGTCTTCAAAGTACTCGACTAATTTAGTTGTATCTCATTAATAAACACGCGCACTTCCTTTAGTATCATTATTTTCATTGTTTGATGAAAACTCTTCGCTTATTTTGCTGGGTACGATGGAAAGTGTCAGCTGTCCACAACCAGCAGACTAAGGTGACACTTGTTTACTGGGCATGCTTCAATAACCCAGCGAAGAATTCTTGGAGTTCCATGCAATGCTGATTTTTGTAGGTGTTCTACCTTCACACTTGCACTGATCTTTTCCAGCCATGTTCGTAGCTGAGTGCTGATACATCCAAGTGCGCCTATTACTATTGGTATCACGTCTATTCTCAACAACCTTTGTATTTCCCACTTCAAATCATCAAAGTTGTTCAGTTTTCCTTCTTTCTCTTTAATCCTGTTGTCTTCGAGACATACTGTGTCGATTATCATGCAAGTTCTTTCTTTTTTGTTCACCACAACGTCCAGTTTCATTATTATTATTATTATTATTATTATTATTATTATTATTATTATTGAGTGAGAGAGCAGTGCATGCCATCAAAGTGACACTGGGGTAAAATATACGAAGCCCAGTATACCCATCATGACTACCCGTCTGATAAGGGTACACCGGGCACATCCATCACAACCACATGTGTGCAACATAGTGATCTCATATCAAGTTAAACAGTATATGACCTTGCAAGTGGAGCCCAGTTAGAATTTTCTTCAGATCGAGTAGCCCATCCCGCTCAAAAGGTCCCTGAATAAGGGTTATTTAATGATATTGAACTAATCACTCATGTTTCCAAAGGTGAATTATCCAGACCCCAAAGAATTTCTCACAACACATGGCTATGATGCTCTCCCACTACTTCTGCTTGTGATCAGAAATGCACATATCATCAGCGACTAAGGGAAATGATCGACTGGTTAAGGTCAAACAACTGACAAGCAAATCTGTGCTATTGAGCAGAATATTTTTATTATTATTATTATTATTATTATTATTATTATTATTATTTGTTTGGCTTTTGCATTGTATTTGTACAAGTTGGCTCCAAGTCTCACCCAAAGACCTCAAGAGACAACAAGTTAGAAGTTCAGGCTGTTGTTTTGCACGTAGAGAATGTTTAAGAAAACACTGAGTTCACAGTAAGGTAAAAGCAAGCTTTATGTGCCATTTGTTGGTAGAGCACTGTAACTTCAGGAATATATCCAATCTAAACCGGAGATCCGACTTGGGTCTGGCTGAAGGCGTGGCGTATGTATAAAAGAACACAAAATTTACTACAGCTGTTTCGGTAGCATTTTATTAATGCATTCTTAGATTACATCAAAACACAAATGGGTGTATGTGTGTATGTATGTATATGCATTTATGTCTATATATATATATATATATATATGTGTGTGTGTGTGTGTGTGTGTGTGTGTGTGTGTATACATATAATTATGTGTGCGTGCGTGTGTACATATTTGTCCTAGGTGTGATACTAAACCATATCCGGTGGTGAGGCACCAGTTCGAGAGTTCTGGGGTTCTGGGGAGAATGGAGATCCCCTTAAGTCGCCGTTACTCCAAAGATCGCTCTGACCCGAGCTCGTACTACATGTCAAGGTCGCATGTGTGAGTTTAATAGTGTTAGTGGCGAGACATACTGGACAGTAGCTACCCACCAGCCTGGGTAACTGCCAACTCAAGGTAACTGCCCTCCCTTGAGCATCTGAAGAAAGCATTTTAGCCAGAGACTAGAAGAAGGAAACTCTGAATTAAAACCTAAACCTGAGGACCTCGCTAACACTTGCCCAGCTTGCTGGGCAATGGCCTATGAATCCCGGGGGAAAAGAGTGGCACCAGTTCAGCACACTGCATGTCACCTAGTGGCTGCACTGCGCAAGCTCGAAGGGCACGTCCGCAACCATCAATCCCAAGTCTTGTAGCGATGGGAAAGGAACACAAATGGCAGTTGAAAGATGACGCTGGAAGGACCGCAATACCACGTCATCACATCCTGACTAGACCTTCAACTGCAACCACTGCGGCCGTGCTTGCCTATCCCGCATTGGCGTGCCGACGGAGAACGTGAACCAGCCCCTTTTGAATCTCCGTTCACAAAATCAGAGAGAGATAGTGAACTTATACATAGGCATATTCATACACGGGCATATAAAGAAAGGGAGGTGGAGAGAGAAAAGGAGAAGAAATTAGAAGGAAGGAATGAAAGAATGAGATAACGAATGAATCTACAGTGTCGAATATTACTTTTAATCTAAGATCGGAATAAAATCTTGCTTTCATTATTTTATTGCTTAACCAAGGCGGCGAGCTGGCAGAAACGTTAGCGCGCCGGACGAAATGCTGAGCGGTATTTCGTCTGTCGCACATGTGTTCGTGAAGTAAGAATTGCTGTTTCGTGGTGTTAATATTGTTAACAACTGTTGTTTCTTGTTAAACTGTTGAATAACTTAACTGTTGGAGTTTTCAATTGAAAACACTTAGTGCTTGTGGTAGCACGCGTTGTTCATTCCCCTTTGGGGGGAAGAATGTCGTCTAGCATGGAGCCTACCGTTGGAGCAGAAATACTTGTTTCTCCTGTTGAGAGGAGGAAATACATGTCCGGCGAGGAGCCAACTACAGACAAGGAAATAGGGGTTTCCCCCGCTACAAGAAGGAATAGCAGAGAGGATAATATATTTGATATTTTTGGAGATGTGTCTGAGAGCTCGTCAGAACTTTCACCAGAAGAGTTTCCGACTTTGCCAGAGAACAAAGGCATTGTGTCGAAGAGAATAATTGATGTGCCTAGCATCCAGATAGAACCAAAAAAAGGAAAAAAAAGTTTTGCGTTGGCTGCTGGGGGTGGAACCCAGATACTGTCGACGAATAAAAGCGAAATTATGAAATACAGCAAAATGATGGAAATAAATGACAACAGTGTGAAAATTGAACCTCCGCAAAAGTTATTACAGGAAGAAAAGCAAAAAACAATAATTTTCAAAACATATTGTCTACAAAATAGAAAAATTGAAAGAATGTCAGAAGAGAAAATAGAAAAGTGCTTAAAGCCAATATTGGGCGACGTAGTATTTCTGAGAAGAGGAAAAAAATTCGGAACGGTGGAAGTAAGGTTCACCAATAAAGAAATAGCACACAAGAACTCAGTGGAAACGTTGAAAACGAACGACGTGGAGTTAATACCCTATTATATGGGGATGAGGACGTCGCGAATAAAAATTACAAGGGTCCCGCCAGAGGTCGAACCTATGTGGTTGTTGGCGGCAGTCCTAATCAAAGAGGTAGAAAAAATTACTCTCCTCCAGGCTACCGCTACGGAAAACCCACGCTGGGATGGTAAAACATTAATCTTCTCATTCAAGCGGACCCTAAAATAATTCAAACAATTCCTGAGACAATTGAGGTAGGGGAGGAGAACCTCGTGGTGTTTGTTGAGGGCCGAAAACCTCGATGTTTTTTATGTGGTCAATTAGGCCACATTCGAAGGAACTGCAAGGAAAATGAAGAAGAGGAGGAAGAGGAGAAAAAAGACAAAGAGGAAGAAGATAAAGAAGAAACAGATGAGAAAAAAACAACAAACAAAAGAAAAATACAACCAGCAACCCAGCCGAGAGCGGCGACTACTACAGAACAACGACCAAAAAAGACTGCCAGAAGAGAAAAAGAAGAAAAAGGCATAATAGCCGTATACACTAAAGATACTGAGCTCATGAGAGACATTCAACTCATAAAGACTGTAAAAAAAATTGATAACCTTTCAGAGGAATTTATCAATTACGACATATATGAAGTCTCAAATAAGACTTATAGAATTCTACAAAATAAGTACAGAAAGACTGTATCTTCATTGAGATTAGATTTTAACAAGTCGATATTTCATGGATTACCAGCTCCGATCCCGCGAGAAAAGGAAAAGGTGGAGATTCCCCCTCCACCTGATAATTCTGTGTCGGTGGTGAGACGGGATTTTGACAAATCTATTTCCCAAGACCGTCCACCTCCGACCCTGGATAAAAAAAAGGTGGAGGGTCCCCCTCCACCGGACAATCCTAATTAAACAGGTAAGTGATGGCTATTCACATTGGTTGTTTAAATGTTCATGGCCTGTTGTCAAGCTGGAAGCAAGGACGCTTTCTGAATGACATCAGGTCGAGAAATTTGGATGTAATTGTTGCAACGGAAACCCGGGTGAAGGGGCCAAGAGATCTGCTCCCCCTCCTGAACGGCTACGAGAAATACGTTTCTCCGAGTCGGGCGGGAGGTGGGGGTGGGGTGTTGGTCCTACTAAAAAGAAACCGGGTAGCCGAGAAAAAGTTGGTTTTTTCTGACCCAGAAGGCAGGCTGGTCGTTCTCGACTTGACATTCAGTTGTGGCAAGACAATCAGGCTGGTCGCTATTTATGCACCAAACATTATTGGCCCGCAAACTGAATATTTTCGTGGCCTAGGAAAGTTCCTAGCCACGTCGCATTCACTAGTAGTGTTAGGAGACTCTAATACAATATGTGCAGCACACACAGATTGTGTTGGCTCAAACTCGAACATGAACAGAAAATGTAACACAGGCTTTCGGGATCTGCTAAGTCAATTTCAGCTAGCAGATCCATATAGGTTGGAGCACCCGAACACTCCACAGTGGACGTGGTCAAATAGTGACGGGTCTACCAGAACATATCTAGATAGGATTTTAATTAGAGAAAAAGATAAGTCCATAGTTGAGTGTCCACAGTTTTTTCTAGTCAGCTACAGTGACCACAAGATGGTTACCTGTAAACTGACGGTAGATAAGTTGCATAGACAGGGATCTGGCTACTGGAAACTCAATACGTCCCTTTTGGCGATTGAGGAGTACAGAAAGCGGATCAAGATGTTAATACAGAGGGCATTAACAGGTACCATCATTAATAACAAATGGTGGTACGCCCTAAAAAGAGCCATCAAATATGAGTCTATTAGGTTTAGCATAAGTTTAGCTAAGAAGGGACGTAAAATAGGAGATGGTCTAGTTAAGGAACTAGAAGAAGCCTGGAGGACTGGTAATACAGACCAAGCGAGGGTGAAAAGACTGGAGTTAAACCAGCATCTTGAAGCCCACCACATGGGAAGTATTACCAGAGCTAAGTTACGTGCAATGGGAAGTGAAGGAATCAAAGCCGCTGGATGGGCCCGAGTGGTGGAAGCTCGGCAAGGAAATAGTTCCTCTATTCGGTCTTTGACGAATCAAAATGGTGTCTTGATAAACGAACCCGAGAAAATGTGTGAGGTCTTTCGGGAGTACTTCGCCCAGCTGTTCGGGGGTGACGGCGGTCCTGGTGGTGGGAGAGCCCTCGAGGACTTTCTTACCGGGCTGCCGTGCCTCTCGGGGTCGGATGCGGAGTCTTGCGAAGGGCCAATCACACTTGAGGAGGTGATGGAGGCTTTGGCCGATTGTAAAGCGGGTAAGTCACCGGGACTTGATGGTCTTCCGTACGAGCTGTATAAATGTATGCCAGACTTGTTCGGGCAACTACTGACTGACGTGTACGCGAACTGGAAACAGAATGGGTTTATCCCCAGATCTGTGCGCCGGGGAGTAGTGACGTTGGTCAGAAAGGACCCGGACAAGGGGGACGTTCTAGAGAATTTCAGGCCCATCACTCTGTTAAACGCAGAAGTGAAGATTTTGGCCAAGGTTCTAGCAAAAAGGTTGGCGCGTGTCGCGAATGGTATAGTCGGGGAGGCACAGACATGTGCCATCCCAGGCAGAACCATTCAGGATACCCTCCATCTTATTCGCTATACCATAGAGAGGTTTGGTAATAAATCTGGCAAAGGTGGGGCATTGGTGCATTTGGACCAGTCTAAAGCTTTTGATAGGGTTGACCATCGATACCTAGCGACTGTACTTGCGCGGTTTGGCCTGGGCCTTGGCTTCCTCAGGTGGTTTATCGCTTTGTACCACAACATTGACTCGATAGTTCGGGTGAACGGTTTCCTTTCGAAGCCGTTCTGCATCAGACGCTCGGTTCGTCAAGGATGTCCGCTTTCACCACTTTTGTATGTGATGGCTCTCGAGCCATTACTGCAAAGGTTGAGTGGCATCCCGAGAGAACCAGGACTAGAGGAGTTTGTTACGGCTTTCGCGGATGATATCACTATCAGTGTAACCACAGTGGTACGCCTACGTGAAGTAGGTAAGACTATTGAGGCTTACGAGGAGGTAGCAGGAGCAAAGATTAACCGGGAAAAGTCGGTCGGCTTGCAGCTCGGCACCTGGGTTGGCAAGTCGATGCCTTCAGACAGTGTTGTTAGGCGCTGGACGGAGGGACCGGTTAAGTTGCTGGGAGTCTGGTTTGGACCAGGCCTCCAGATAGAGAAGAACTGGACGGAGGTATTGAGCAGGGTGGCTGCAGTAGTCAAGACTTGGTCTTGGCGGTGGCTATCCCTGAAAGGGAGGGCGGAAGTGGCCAATGTGTTTATCGCATCGGTCATTACCTACCGCCTGACTGTCGTGCCCTGTCCGGATTCGTGGTTGATCAGGTTGGAGAGACAGCTCTTTCGCTTTTTGTGGAAGGGCAGGTCGCCACTTGTGAAACGCTCTGTCTGCTGTCAAAAGCCTTTAAATGGAGGTTTAGGGATGCCTTGGTTAATGATGCGCAGACATGCGTTGAGGTTGAGGCACCTCTGGATTCTCCTGGATAGTGAACGGGTGTGGTCTCCGCTGGCCAGACAAATGTTCCCTGAGTTCAAGAGTTTTTGCGAACAGGAAGCCTGGTGTTCTCGTAGACCGAGGTCGAGTGAGTGGCATAAAGAGTGCCGTAAGGCCCTCTTGCTGTTCCGGCGCTCGGGCAACGCCAGCGGTGGGGGTTCCACACGGATTTTATATAGTGGGTTGGTAGAGTCTGAATGCGACGATGGCCTGGGGTCGACTCTAGGTCTCGGATTTATTCAACTGGACAGCTTGTTTCATCGTACATTCGGGTTGAGAACGTTGGACAACTTCCAAAAGTCCTTAACCTGGCAATGCTACAGAGGTGCCTTGCCCGTTTGGGATAAGCTCGCAAGACATGGTAAACGTCAGTCGCCGACCTGTCCAAGATGCGGTGGGGACAGGGAAACCGTCCCTCACGCTATTGTTCAGTGTCCGGAGATAACTGAAATGTGGGCTTATGCTGAACATCTGTTGTCCGGCGAAGGAAGAGTACGGCTGTCGACTGAGTCAATTATAAAAATTGACCCACCGGGAGTTCTAACGAACGAAGGTAAGAATTGTTTTCTCACGGTTGTAGCAATAGCAAAAGAGGCTGTATGGAATACTAGGATAAAAGGAATTAAGACAGGCAACTTTATCTCTGGTGACAATTTACGATCCTTTTTTTCTTTTCATTTGAAAAGGAAACTGTGGCTGGAGAAGAGGTGTCTGTCAGAGTGTACGTTCCAAAAGAGATGGAAGTATGTTGCACGAGTGTTGTGCGTGCAAGGAACCGTGTGAATAGACGAGGAAAAAAAAAAAAAAAGGAAAAATAAAAAGGTATCAGCGGTAGATCGGGGCTTGTGGGATCGGAGCGTAACTTGATCATCGCTTCATTTGTATTGTTTTTGTACTGTGTATTCCATTCGATTTTTATGTATTGTATTTTATTTTTGATGTCACATTTATGTAAAATCATATCGATTCACTGATCCCATCAGTTGTACTGTCCATATCTATGTTTGGCCCCCGGTGGGCAATAAAGAAATTGGTATTTCGTCTGCCGTTACGTTCTCAGTTCAAATTCCGCCGAGGTCGACTTTGCCTTTCATTCTTTCGGGGTCGATAAATTAAGTACCAGTTACGCACTGGGGTCGATGTAATCGACTTAATACCTACGTCTGTCCTTGTTTGTCCCCTCTATGTTTAGCCCCTTGTGGGTAATAAAGAAATAGGTATTTCGCCTGTCTTTACGTTCTCAGTTCGAATTCCGTCGAAGTCGACTTTGCCTTTCATCCTTTCGGGGTCGATAAATTAAGTACCAGTTACGCACTGGGGTCGATGTAATCGACTTAATACCTACGTCTGTCCTTGTTTATCCCCTCTATGTTTAGCCCCTTGTGGGTAATAAAGAAATAGGTATTTC
>NC_043004.1:3496701-3511973 GCF_006345805.1 Octopus sinensis
CAATATCTGAAGAGAAATGATAGGAGATGGCAGCCGTGATTATAATGATGCAGACAAATTAGCCGATGTACGAAGAGACATCATGTGTAATAACCGTCAAACACCAGCAGAATTAGAGGCAATAAAAATAATTCCACTACCACGTCAGAAAGTCAAGCTGAAGCGCAATAATGAAGAGGAAAACATTCAATCTGTTGATAGAGACATCCTTGAACATGAGGTTGACGCAGATAACTTAGAACCTGAAGTAGTAGGTGGCCAAACTGAAAGTAAAGTAACAGAAAGTAGGAACGAACCTGAAGCCACAACGGCGGACACATTTGCTGAAGTGAATGGAGAAAAAATACTTGAGACAAAAAACGATATCCTGAGAGAACTGAGCATTTCTAAACATCTAGAAATGAATGAGAGGGATCATCTGCTTTAGAACACCAAATCAAATCACTGTACGATTAAACTATATGACTATGCCCTGAAGCAGCTTCTCCTTGAAACTGGGACGGATTTAACCTCCTTAAACCATCTTTTATACTCAACAGTTATTGCTGCCACAAAGAAAATAGTCGTCAAAGAAAAAGGTTCACAAAAAAGTAAACGAATGCGCAAGGTGGAAAGGGTGCATAAATAAGGAAATAGAGATCTTCCGAGGAGAATTATCGATCTTAGACGAACTCTCCAAAAGAAATAATGTAAAGACAAAAATGTCTAGAAAGATGAAGTGAAAATACAATCTGATAAACGTGAATAAAGTACTGAGATCAAAAGAGATGGTGAAGCAAAAAATGCAGATTAAGGCTCAACGCTTACGCAAGTACGAAAAGAGGAACAAATTTCACAAACAAAATAAGGTATTTAAAACTGATGCTAAGAAATTCTGCAGAGAGTTAGAGAAACAGTCGATCGAAGTAAAAGACCCGCCTGATATGAAAGAAGTAGTGACATTTTGGAAAAGCATATGGAGCGATAGAAATAAATTCAACAAGTTGAATGAACAGAGAGTGAAGAAGGAAGAATGGCTAAGATTGAAGAACAAGGATGGAAGAATATTACAATGCAAGAACTATCCAAAGTTCATATGTGGGAGTCTCCTGCACATGATGAAATCACAAACGTCTGGCTTAATAGCCTCTCATCATCACACCGTCAGTTAATGGAATGTTCCCCTAACATCATCAGAAACCCCGAAAAGACTCCAAGATGGCTTTCATTAGGGGTAACATACCCACTCCCTAAAGCGAACGACACAAAAAAAACCCAAAATAACTACAGGCCGATCACTTGTTTGACTAAAATGTACAATCACTTACATCCATCCTCACCGAAAGGATGCACCAATTTCTCGATGCAAACAACATCCCTGAACAAAAAAGGGTGCAAAAGAAACTCATACAGACGCAAAGACCATCTATTAATAAACCATTGATACTCGAAAATTCCTTATCCAAAAGATGAAATCTTAGCACAGCATGGATTGACTATCGTAGGGTATTTGACAGTGGCAATCTGGCAGAAACGTTCGCACGCCGGGTGAAATGCTTAGCGGTATTTCGTCTACCGTTACGTTCTGGGTTCAAATTGCGCCGAGGTCTACTTTGCCTTTCATCCTTTCGAGGTCGATTAAATAAGTACCAGTTACGCACTGGGGTCGATGTAATCGACTTAATCCCTTTGTCTGTCCTTGTTTGTCCTCTCTGTGTTTAGCCCCTTGTGGGTAGTAAAGAAATCGGTATTTGACAGGGCCCCACATAGCTGGAATTTAAAGACACCAGATATATACAAGATCTCTTCTTTCGTGACTGTGGCGGTAAAAATGCATTGGAATGTTAACCGACTGTATGGATTCTAAGAGACAGAAAAAAGTTATGAAAAAAGATAAGCTGTGATGGGGAATAATAATTATGAAGTTTTTACATTTTCCCCATGAAGACTGGTCATGCAATTGACGCAAAGCGACCAGATTATGATTAGAGAGGACAAAAGAAACAAACAGTATAAAGTCATAGCCATACCATATGATAACAGAGTAGATATCAAAGAGATTGAGGAAACTGTGTCTATCAGGATCTCGCAAGATATATTAAGAGATTGCGGAAGACGAAGGTGACAAATGTTCCCGTCGCAATGGATGCACATGGCAAAACACTCAAAAGGCTGTCTATGAGGCTGAAGAATGTTAGAATTGAGATGCACATTGTCCACCGGCAGAAAAGTGCCTTCGTGTATTTTACAAGAGTCCTAAGACTTGTTACCAAACTTCAGGATAACATCCCTGGTTATTAAATCAACATATAACAGTTTAAATTATAACTCCATGTTTTTTTGAGAGGATTTTTTTATCTGAGTTATGTTTTAAATAGAAGGATATAATGTGAAATTTCTTTCTTTTCTCTGGCTTGGATTAAATACAGATGGTGTGAAGTTACATTGCGCACGATACCAAGACTATAATCTGGTCTCCATGGATCTAATCGCGGTCTCGGTTTCAACACACTGAAAGTTTATTTTGCTTTATAAAGTTTCACTACAATATTTGCTTGTTCTCAAATTATCATCAGAACAAACGTTGGTAGGCGTGTGATATAGCGCGGATTGAACTAACGCCGGTATTTTAATTTACTTGTATTATACACCTTCTATATTATATTTTACATTGTGAAGGGAGAACAGAAAAAATAATATCTTACGCAACTGTAGATGTAAAGAGGAATGTAGATTTAACAACAACTGCGTAATAAAGAATGTAGTTTAAAAATGTGAGGTGAAGGCAGGTATGCAGAAATATACGTGCATTGGTAGCATCAGAAACACCATGAAACACCTGTTAAGGCATTGTTTTATTACATTATGTTATATCAGTTCCTGGCAACACATTGTGTTCTTGAGCAAGACACTTTATTTCACGATTCCCCAGTCCACTCAGCTGGAAAAAATGAGTCGTACCTGTGTTTCACAAGGCCAGCTTTGTCACACTCTGTGTCATGCTGAATCTTCCTGAGAACCACGTTAAGAGTACACGTGACTGTGGAGTACTCAGCCACTTGCACGTAATTTCACGAGCAAGCTCTTCCGTTGATCGTATCAGCTGAGACCCTTATATATCAGCTTCTTATATTTTACATTATAATGCCACACATAGAGGCGGCGAGCTGGCAGAATCGTTATTACGCCGGGCGAAATGCTTAGTATTTTGTCTACCCCTACGTTCTGAATTCAAATTCCCCTGGGGTCGAATTTACATTTCATCCCTTCGGGGTCGATAAATTAAGTACCAGTTGCGTACTAAGGTCGATCTAATCGACTGATTCCCTCCACCAAAATTCCCCCGGTGTCTACTTTGCCTTGTATCCTTTCAGGGTCAATTAAACAAATACCAGTGACGCACTGGGGCCGATGTAATTGACTTAATCCCTAATTTCAGGCCTTGTGCTTCCGGTAGAAAGGATTATGATACCATACATTACATTATATTGGCTTCAAATTTCGGCACAAAGCGAAGAATGCCGCCGAGGTCGACTTTGCCTTTCATCCTTTCGGGGTCGATTAAATAAGTACCAGTTACGCACTGGGATCGATGTAATCGACTTAATCCCTTTGTCTGTCCTTGTTCGTTCTCTCTGTGTTTAGCCCCCTGTGGGTAGTAAAGAAATAGGTATTTCGTCTGCCGCTATGTTCTGAGTTCAAATTCCGCCGAGGTCAACTTTGCCTTTCATCCTTTCGGGGTCGATAAATTAAGTACCAGTTACGCACTGGGGTCGATATAATCGACTTACTCCGTTTGTCTGTCCTTGTTTGTCCCCTCTGTGTGTAGCCCCTTGTGGGCAGTAAAGAAATAAGAAACGTTAGCACGCTGGGCGAAATGCTTAGCGTTCTCAGTTCAAATTCCGCTGAGGTCGACTTTGCCTTTCATCCTTTCGGGATCGATAAATTAAATACCAGTTGCGTACTAGGGGCGATCTAATCGACTGGTCACCACTCCCCTAAAATTTCGGGCCTTGTGCCCCAAAGTAGAAAAGAAAACAAATAATTACGCTATAGTTGTCATAATTGTAGAACTGTTGATAAATCCATTAAAGGGGGTCTGTCATTAAGGTTTAGTTGAGACAAAATTCGTTAATTTCTTTCAAAGAATTAGGAAGACGTATTTAATTTTGGGACATTCGATCTTTTTTTCCAAAAACTACTTGTGCTATATGTTAAATGAAGTGAAATATTTACTAACTTGAATCGAAGTTAAATTTGCGGGGTGTATTTATAACTGAACAGCAAATTAACAAAATTTAAGAATACAAAAAAGGATGTGAGATATGGAAAGTGAATAGATTGCCAAAATCTATAGATTATGAGGAACTAAAAATATACTTTGAACTGGACATAGTGGAATACAGAGGTAAAGGCAAGTAAGTGATGTTACTTGGTGGGGCAAGTAACATCGTTTGCATTTCTCATTTTCATTATATCATACGTTTTGTGGAGGCACAATGGCCCAGTGGCTAGGGCAGCGGACTCGCGGTCGTAGGATCGCAGTTTCGATTCCCAGACCGGGCGTTGTGAGTGTTTATTGAGCGAAAACACTTAAAAGCTCCACGAGGCTCCGGCAGGGAGTGGTGGCGAACCCTGCTGTACTCTGTTCTTTCATTGATATTTTTTCTATAATATTCGATAAAAAAAAGAGAAAACTTGATGCAGAATGAGAGCAGGGGTTGTTTCTTTTTTGTTTTGCTTCCATTTTGTTTTTTTCTTTTTGTTGTTTTTCTTTTTGTTCTTGGTTTGATGAATATCAAGGCAAAAACTATGAAACGCTAAAAATGTCACTCTGTCTTTCATCACATGAAATATCTTGTCTCTTTATTCGTTCAGAGTCGACTGGATTATCACACAACTATTTCTTTTAAAAGCCAATCAAAGTCTGTCGTTTGTTGTTTAAGATTTAATCGCAGCAATAAATGCCGTCAAGTAGAACCAAAATCTTAATCAGTCTGTTCTATCAAGAACTTCACCTGAGCTGGAACAATTTATCACTGATGGCTGAATGGTTTTCACATAACTTTATCAGGTAATTCTGCTGTTGTGGTTGTTTAACCCTAGACTGACACCATCTGAACAGACTTATAATCAAAGATGTTCCAATAATGACCACCTCGCTGTACTCCAGCATATATTATACCTAGGACCATGACATCCAATGTGAAAAATAAAACCTTACCGGAATTTTATTCCTGTGAAAAGAACGTTTTAACGAGTGATTGCACGTTGCACAACTCCACCAATATTTCGTTTTATGTATATATAATTGATATCGACTATATTATGTATGTATAATATATACATAACTTTTATATTAGATATATGTAATTTATATATTGTATATATGATATCAGCTATATTAACATAGGCACAGTTATTGTAAGATTTCAACTTCGCTTCCTAACAGCGTAGTTTCTCAACATACTCGTTGAAAACATCTTCAGCCGGTCATGTTGAAAACCAAATATTTGGGGACCTCGTCCCTAGGTCTCCGGGCTACAAAGCATTTCATTTCCTGCAAACTGAAACTATTAAGGGACGAAGGACAGTAAAGGTGAACAGAAGTTGACAGAAGAGTGTCAGCTAGTTTCACGTTGTCGCTTTCGAAGTTGGATCCACCATTATTAAAGTTGGCTCACATTAATTAAAAACAACACTGACCAAAGTTTGGTTGGCCCTTAAAATTTCAAATGAATACGGTCATCCGAGTTCGGATGCCGAGGTGGAAATCCACCTCGGCATCCGAAACTCGGAGTTTTATCATGGCTACCGAATAATTGTCTCATATTACATTTACAGATAAATTCCACTATTTACATAATATCGAGGTTTCTTTCTTTCTTTTGTTGTCTTACCATTTTTATCAATATATATATATATATATATATATATATATATAGTAGTCCCTCGAGTATCGCGTATGTTACGTTCCAAAAAACCCTCGTGATATGTGAAAATCGGCGAAGTAGAAACAATACTGTACTGTATATTTTTTTTTTTTTTTTCATAATTTGTATATATTTATTTTATTATAAATCCCAAACATCACGTAAGCTTGAATAATAAACTGCGATAGGTGAACCGCGAATTGGCGTACGGGTGGCTGTGTGGTAAGAAGCTGTGTGCTTCCCAACCACATGGTTCTGGGTTTTAGTCCCACTGCATGGCACCTTGGACAAGTGTTTTCTACTACAACCTCGGGTCCACTAAATCCTTGTGAGTGGATTTTGTAGATGGAAACTGAAAGAAGCCCGTCGTATATATATGTGTGTGTATGTATGTAGGTAGGTAGGTAGGTATTTGTGTGCCTGTGTTTGCTCCTGCCACCATCGCTTCACAACCGATGTTGGTGTGTTTACGTTCACGTAACCTAGCAGTTCGGTAAAAGAGTCCGATAGAATAAGTACAAGGCTTACAAAGAATAAGTCTTGGGTTCGATTTCGTTCGATTGAAGGCGGTGCTCCAGCTTGGCCGCAGTCAAATCACTGAAACCAAGTAAAAGATTAAAAATATATACATACATACATATACAAATATATATATGTATATGCATATATATGTATATATATATATACATACATACATATACGTGTGTGTGTGTATGTAACTAAGTATTTGAGTTTATCTTAGTGGACTACGAAAAGAAATATCATATATGAGAGAATTATAATTTTGGCCTTTCTTGTGTTGTTTAAATCAAAATACAGTTGATTTGAATATTTCTATTTAAGTGGCAAATAAAAGACAAAAATATGAAATGCCTACAGGACAGAAATGAGATAAATAAAAAAAAAGCAACAATGTACAGTAAATAAATTACAGTGGGTGGGTGGGGACTAGAACCTCGCGCCGTTTCCGAATTGATATGTTCGAAAATCATTGAGAATAGACACTTCTTTCATAAAGCAATGAATATAAATTAATGTGGAATCGAATCCGAATTCTACACTCGTAGAATATATTTGAGGTTTGCGTTCGCTTTCAGACCAAATGCGTGAGACTTTGGACATCCTTTCTCATACATTTATTTCTTTGCGAGAAATCGGTTCGTATTAAATATCTTAATACCAACAACGTGATGCTTGTTTGGCGTGGTTCGAATCAAGGCTGCACTAATTTAATTCATAGTGGCAACAAGGTCTTCGATTTTACTTTATATGTTACACTGCAAATGTATATAAAGTTTAATCATCCTTTATTCCTTTCAGCTATTAGACTGCGGCCATGCTGGGGCAGGGCCTTGAAGATTTTTTAGTCGAATGCATCGACCCCAGTACTTATTTTTTTAAGCTTTGTACCGATTTTACCAGTTTTTACGCCGGAGTGCCATGTTGCAAATAAGGTAAACTCATCAACACACGCATACATACATACATACATACATACATACATACATACATACATACATACATACATCATATATATATATATATATATATATATATATATATGTGTGTGTGTTATTTGCATTTGTATTTGTGTACCATTTCTCCGTTTTTTTCCGTCCTTGTTTTCGTATACATTCGCTGCTTTCTTCCAAGGAATCTAGTGCTCTTGGCTTAGTTTTTCCTTGGGGCTGGCCAGATTGGAGCAATCTCGAGCATAACCAGCCGAAATTGCAAAGATAACCTGGAACTCGACTGAGGATAGAAAACTCCGAATGACCCGTCCTTGTTTTCTTTGTATCGTCTGTCTGGATGTTTTGCGTTCTTGTCTCATTTTTGTATTATATATATAAACAAGTTAGAAATAATGGTAATTACATGTTTTTCCTTTATTGAAACAAATTTGGCTAACAGCTATTTCCAGTAGTCATTACTGATAGGTTTACTCAATTACTCTGTTGACCAGTTGAGTAAAATTGAACGATCTGAAAAGATTAAAGCTACCTTCGTCAGAGTCATTTCTGGTTATCTGGTTTGCGTTCGCTTTCAGACCAAATGCTGGACACTTGAACGTCCCCTTCTCATACATTTATTTCTTCGCAGGCAATCAATTCTTATTAACTATCTTAATATCAACAACGAGGTGCTTGTTTCACGTGGTTTCTTTTGCTGAAGCGCTAAGTTACGAGGACGTAAAAACACCAACATCGGTTGTCAAGCGATGATGGGGGTACAGACACAGACACACATATATATATATACGACGGGCTTCTTTCAGTTTCCATCTACCAAATCTACCGACAAGGTCGGCTGGAAGCTATAGTTGAAGGCCCTAGCCCAAGGTACCACGTTCAGTGAGACTGAACCGGAACCATGTCCTTGGAGAGCAAGCCTCTTACCCCACATCCACGCCTATGCCTAAATGAATGCAAAAAAAAATTAAGTAAAAGATTCCATTTCATCCTTCAAAGGCTATCTGTAGAATTCTCTGTCTTGCAGGAGTAGGTTTATCATACAGTATCCAAGTCCTCTTTTTCTTTCAATAAAAGCTTCTCCTCCACCCCTACCCACCCCACGAGGCGAACAGATTCCACTTTTCAAGAAAACTACAAACTATACACTCACCAACAATATGGCTCGGGAGAACATCTTAAGGGAGTGCAGTACAGCCTAAGTACAAATACGGTAGGGACTTACCTATGTGAGTCGGAAAACTTAAATCAATTGAGATAAAGTATGTAATTAGCAGGTAAAAACGCCCTCCAGAGTTATGTCATATTTAAAAAGAAAAATCAAGTGAGACAATGCCATTAGAATCCATTGATCAAAATTTTTGGACAAAACTGAGATTGGGGTGGAATTTGATTTTAAAGATAACTAATGACAGCAACAGAGATGTTTCTGTGTTTTACACCTCCTCGGCGAAGTATTGTGTGCTTAATTGTCAGTGATAAGTTCATGCATGCATGCATGCATGCATGCATACATACATACATACATACATACATACATACATACATACATACATAAATGCTTATATGTGTGTGTATATAATGACTGACTGCTAGCTCCAAAAGTTATTTTTATTCTCACTCTGTTTATTTCATCGTGTTCCTTTCTGTTGGAGAGCGTAGGCTCGAAATGTAAAAGACTTTCTCACTTCCCAAGCGTTAAATACATCTGTTTGTTGTTTATACACCTTTCTTTCTCTTTTCTTTTTCTGTAAATTTCAGTTATATATATCAGTTCTATATTTAAGAGATGGGGAATTATGTACATTATTTACATTTGACGGATATTTGTCCTCATCTTGTTTGTTGTTAGCACAATGCTTCGACTGATATACCGTCCAGCCTTCATCAGGTGTCTTCGGGAAATTTCGAGCCTGGAAATTTCGAACCCACAGGTATATGGCGTAGTAGTTAAGAGTGCGAGCTACTAACCCCAAGATTCTGAGTTCGATTCCAAGCAGTGACCTGAATAATAATAATAATAATAATAATAATAATAACAACAACAACAACGAAAATTACCTTAGGAATGAGAACCCAGGTTCGAAATTTCCCCAAGACACCTCATGAAGGCTGGAGGGTATATCGTCTAAAACGTTGTGTTAACAACAAACAAGATGAGGACAAATATCCGTCAAATATAAATAATGTAAATTATATACACTAAGTTAAGCACAGTTACTCGCCACACACCCAAACTCCACGCATACACACGAAAAAACACACGCGTACACACACACATACTACAAAAAAAACACACACACGATACATATACATACATGCACACACACATACCTCTTTGTTTTTGACCTGCGATTGGACCCACAACACCACTCCTTAATTCTTACTACTAGCCTGCTACCCAGTTGTTCGCCATACACACACACGCACACGCGCGCACACACACACACACACACACACACCACACACACACACACGCACACACACGCGCGCACACTTGTCATCATCGCACACCTTCCTTACCATACTGTCTTTGATATAGCTCTCCTGTCTTTTAAAAACATTATTCTTCTAATTTTACCACTTCCGTCTTTTAGTATGTGACCTCGTCTGTATCACTAGCGATTTTTTCCCCTGTCTTCCCTTCTCGGGATCTTTCCTTCTCCTATGTTTCCGACAAAGAGCTCCGCTCGAAACGTCAAACCCTCCTTCTTCCCTTCTTTCCTGAGCGTCCAATAATACTTTATTTGTTCCACGTCCTTGCGTTGTTTTTTTTTTTGCTTTTTTTGTTTTTGTTTTCTTGTTTGGATTAACTATATATATATATATATAATATATATATATATATATATATATAGGATTGTTATATATGTCCATATACTATGGTATGGTTTCGTAACATTGTATGAGATACGGGATAAAAATATCGTCTGTTTACGAAAACAATTGTGATGGCAATTTGACATCTCATTTCCTCATCTAAATTATTACTTGTGTGTGTGTGTGTGTGTGTGTGTGTGTGTGTGTGTGTGTGTGTGTGTGTGTGTTTGTGTGTGGAGGAACAGAAGGAATTTAGTTTTACTGATTATGAATGACAAAATGTCAAAGATAGGATCGAATAAACTGGGGACAGTTTCCTGCACACAAATACCCTTTCCACTAAAGGCCAGAAATTTTGGAGGAGGGGATAAGTCGATTATAATTGACCCCAGTGTTTCACTGGTACTTAATTTATCGATCCTGAAAGGGATGTAAGGTAAAATCGACCTCGACAAAATTTGAACTCAGGACGTAGCGTTGGGCGAAATACCGCTAAGCATTTCGTCCGGCGGGCTAACGATTCGGCCAGCTCGCCGCCTTACAAAACATAAATATAAATGACATACATTGATAATACAGTTACAGGAAACAAAATTCAAACAAACAGAGAATACTATTGAATTAGTTGACAAAATCTCGCTCTGTGACTGTTTGGACTTTACAAGCAAGGGAGATAACTCAGATAAGATCAGTTGATCGATTTGTTTTTGTATATTGCATGCCCACCTCAGCCATAATGTTTCAAGACATATGTCGCTCGTCTTTAAAGACCAAATCCATCCAGTTGACCTTATTGGAAGCATCAGTTCTACCATTTCTTCCAAATTTATCAAATACATGTGATTATAAAAGGGATCACGAATTCCATGTATTAAATCACATTCATCGATAGCTCGAAAGAAATTATATGATGTACAAGATATGATGCACTCCTATCTGCACAAAGCTAATTCTACACAAACTTAGTGTAAATCCTTTTGCCAAATTGAAAGGTATATAATCAAAATAAATATCCCTTTCAATTTGGCAAAAGGATTTGCACAATAGTATCTGATAGAACAACTCGGGAACTTCGTCTTCAAGACTTCAAAACAGTGCTTACTGAAAGACAATATCCACCCTCACTGATAGACGAGGGAATTGAACGTGCCAAAAAATTAGACATAAAATACTAAGAACAACAAAACGTAACACCACACCTCATCTCAAAACACTACTATTTATATCAACACACAACCCCAGAAAGAGTGAGGCGTTCAGCACTAGTGTGAAAACGCACAAACTTATCAAATGCAAAAAGCAATACAAATCGCTAAAGAGACTACTAACAAATGCGAAGCGTTACAAAACAATTACGAAACCAACGGTTAAAAAATATGGACGCCCAAACAGTGGAACTTACTTGAAGGCTCGGATTTCCTTTTCAAACCGGGACAAAGGTTCACAATTATATATATATATATACATGCGGGTATGTATATATTTTTGGGCGAATGTGTGGGTGAGCAAGTGTGTTTCAAGTGAGGGTGGATGAGTATATACTTATAGGCGCATGTACCTGGGTGTGCGGGCGCGCATGTGTAAGTATGGACATGCGCACTTACGCGAATACTATGAACATTTTTACTCACCTTTACTCCCTCCCCTTACTTAGCGGTCGTTCTAATAGCTCTTTTGTCTTAATAAAGATCAATCACGCAGTAATTTCCCTTTATTTTAACGGTCATTTTCATAGCATTTTTTTCGATGGCCCGACAACCGAAGAGATGCCGGCGTGATTTTCCGCTCCGACATCCAAAACTCGGAGTTTTATCATCGCTACCGAATAATTGTCACAGATGTATATATATATATAGTGTAATAAATAAAATATATGCATACATACAAACATATATGTACGTACCGACATCTACATGTATATATACATGCATATATAAATATATATACGTACAGGACATCACAGGAAGACGAAAAGAATCAACAGAACGAAAACGGAAAAGACATTTTGTTACAACAGAAGGACAGAGACGTGGAACAAGACGAAACGAAAACGAAAACGGGAAAAACAATTATGTGCAACAGAAAAACGAAGTACAGGACATGCTACACAAGGAAAAATCCCCTTCATCAGCTGTCGCTAGCAGACACGTGTTTCGAAGGCAGAGACAGAACACGTAAGGTCAAGCTAGGCCTTCATATATATTCCACTCGCTTCGAACCCACACTTCATCCGTTCCGATAATCGGCAGTGAGTTGGTCAACAAATCCTCTCCGGCGGTCGTCAGTGGACGGCTGCTACGTACCATACTATTCCAAAGTGTATAGGCATATGACCGGAAATTACATGTGAACTTATATTCTCACTGCAACTTTGAACATCAACCTTACACCTCAATAACGAATGACGACTTCGACTAGTGCGGCCGCATTGAGCGATGCACTTGCTCTCCCAGTGAGGAATTCGTAATACATGCCAGTTGGATCTTTGGACCGCAGGCAGAAGCATCACATTTTTCCTGCTGAAATTCTATACCCGGCTGTCGCGGCTTTCTTCCAGTGTTTGCCCTTGTGTCTGTTAGAAATTATTAGTATTAGAAGCATCTTCATTAAGAAGATGACGATGTCTGCATTTCGTGATCCTAGGGAAGGCGGAGAGTATAGTAAATGAAGCAAATGGGACCGAAAGCCTTGTGGTATTTAACTCAATCAAATTAAGTTCTTAGTTCAAATCTTTACGTTTGT
Source organism: Octopus sinensis (assembly GCF_006345805.1). Taxonomy (NCBI): domain Eukaryota; kingdom Metazoa; phylum Mollusca; class Cephalopoda; order Octopoda; family Octopodidae; genus Octopus; species Octopus sinensis. The sequence continues at coordinate 3,509,645 of NC_043004.1, forward strand.
CTCTCCCCAACGCTCAAAATGAAATCCCAAGCAAATACTAAACCTCGTTTCCGAAAAGTTATGGCGTTCTGCCTGTTGGAAAATATTTGCTTTTCGCTGACATTCCGCTTCCTTTTATCATTTGAGTCCACTGCAGTTATTTTACATAGAACATGTAACGTTACATGTGCGTGTGTACGTGTGTGTTTGTGTGTTTATGTTTCTGTCTGCGTTTGTATGTGTGTGTGTGTGTGTGTGTAATTTTGAATCAAAGCTATGTATTTATAGTTCCACATCATCTGACGAGAGTGACAGTGCGAAACTCGGAGTGGCGACCTGTGAAGATACATTTTTGAATTTAAAATTACTCAACTCCGCCTGGCCGAATTATTCCGCTTAATTGAATACCATGTAATCATTTTTGGCAGTGTACATACATGCGTGCGTATATATATATATATATATATTATATATATATATATATATATATATATATATATACACACACATACATACGTGTGTGTCTATATATATATATATATATATATATATATATATATATTGTATGTGTGTGTGTGAACATGTATAAATATATAGATGTATATTCTCTCACGCACACACAAACACACATACACACATATATATATACGTATGTATGTATGTGTATGTATGTATGTGTATACGTATACTAGATGACAGGCATAATAACAACCAGTTTGGAACAGACGCCTAGTATTACAAAAAAAAAAGGAATGTTAATCCTTGTATTATGCAAATATGGTTATTGAATTTTGATTGAGCATATATAACAACAACAACAACAACATCAACGACGACGACAAGCTAACATTAAGAAAAACACTGAACATTACAAGCGGCTATCTTATGGCTTGCCATTTGACTGCCTCTTGCTTAGCAATAACGACCAAATTAAGCTTCCACTTGTCTTCTTTCTCTCTTGTTTTCTTTTCGATCTTTTTATTTTTTCTTTTCTTTTGAAAGAAGAGAGGGGAGGGTGTCGGTGATTTCATACGGATTACCAATTCTATAAAATAATGTGTGACATCAACTTCTTCACATTTTTCTGAGCTGTGAATTTCAGTGATGCATTTCAAAAGTTGTCTTCAATCATGGCACCAGTCGGATAGGATTTCAGCTCTACTTGTTACAAACTACCAACAATTACGGTTTAACATTATTATTTTTACAGACTGATGCTGTTACAGAATCGGTAGCGCTCCAGGAAAATGTTTTCAGTTTTTTAGTTTCGTGCTTTTAACGTTCTGACTTCAAATCCAGCTTCGGCCAACTTCGACTTTGATCTTTCCGGGCCAATATAATTGTCACTTCCATATAAAACCTCTGACCCTCTGTCTATGTAAAAAAAATAATAAAATAGTTAATGGCAGTGGATTGGTAGAATTGTTGGATGGTCGGAAAAAAACCGCCTTGTGGTATTTGTTCTAGATCTTTACGTTCTGAGTTCAAATCTTGCCCAGGTCAATTTTGCCTTTTATTCGTCGGGGCGATAAAATAACGTATCATTCAAGTACTAGACCGAATAGTCGAATAACCCTCAAAATTTCAGGCCTTGCGTCTATTATTATTATTATTTCGTCTCCCGAGCGTTAAACTAATACATCTGTTTATTGTTTACACACCCGTCTTCGTCTTTTGATTTTTTGTTTTGTTTGTTTTTTTTTTTTTTGTAAATTTCTTGCCGCAAAGGCATTTTTCAAATACGCCAGCCAAGATAAGTTAAAAATTGTCTGAAGTCGTAAGACACCCACTGTTTTGTCCTGTTATTACTATTCTTGTTTCTTATTTCTATTTTTTGTTTCTTGTATTTATATTTGTGTGGCATCCTGTCCTTGTTTCGTATACATTCGATCCTCTTTCCAAGAGATCTAATGCCCGTAGCTTAGTTTTTCTTTGGGGCCGGCCGTATCGGAGCGATATAGAGGATTAATCAGCCGAAATTGCTAAGATGTTCCGGTTCCCGACTGAAGATTTTTGTTTTTGTTTGTTTTTGTTTTTGTGCCGTCTCTTTGTGTGTTTTTGCGTTCTTGTCCCATTTTGTAATTTATATTTAATTTCTATACATATATATATATATATTCATCTTCTGGATATTTTCAGTCTTTGTTTCTCTCTCTCTCTATATATATATATATAATATAATATATATATATATATATATATATATATATATATATATATATGTTATATATATATATATATATAATCATCTTCTGGATATTTTCAGTCTTTGTTTCCCTCTCTCTCTTCTCTCATCTCTCTTCTATTATTATATATATATATATATATATAATATATGTGTGTAGTATAT
>NC_043004.1:3512073-3532073 GCF_006345805.1 Octopus sinensis
TGTTTCTGTTGATTATCTGTTTGTTGCACGTGGCGGAAATATAGGATCGTTTGAAGAATGACTTCTTATCGAACTCTTGTGGCATATTTCATTAAAGGAGTTCTTATCACCAAAACACAACTAAACTTTTAGTTGACAAAGCAAAAATAATTCAAAATGTTCAAATTACATACTTCTCTCTTTCTCTCTCTCTCTCTCTCTCTCTCTCTCTTCTATCTATCTATCTATCTATCTCTCTCCCTCTTCTCTCTCCCCTTCCCTTCCCTCCATCCTCTTCCTCTATCCCTCTCTCTATAAATCCGTGGGTCTATATATCAGTCTATTTATCAATTTATCAATTTATCTCCCGATCAGTCTAATTATATTTTTTCTGAAATATAATATACTCACTCGCTTAAATTTATACACACCTGCACACACATACACATATATACACATATGCCTGCATATACATCGATTTCAAATTTTGGCACAAGGTCAGCAAGTCTGGGGTGGGGTGAGTCGATTACATCAACCCTGAAAGGATAACTTTCTTTATTGGCCACACAAGGCTGAAATACAGAGGGGACAAATACAAATGTAAAGCTTTTCTTTTCGAAGATGGAAAAAGAAAAGAGGAAACAAAAAAGGAAACAAATGTAAAATTCCGATCAAAAGGGATCAGAAAAAAAAGGAAAAAAGAAAAGATGAAAGGCAAAGTCGACCGCGACACAGTTTGTATTCAGATGTAAAGACGCCGCTAAGCATTGTGCACGGCGTGATAACGATTCTGCCAGCTTGCCGCATTAAAAAGTTAAATGCTTACAACACTTTCTAATTCCTAGGATACATGCATATATATTAGAAATATGATTGTATATTACGTCAGTGAAAGAGAAAATACTGATGTGTGTGTGTTTGTGTGTGTAATGCAGAACTATATAAACAGGACATGTGATCATAAATTATAGGTATAAAAATATTCTCGTTGAAACGGCCATAACCTGGATACGTCTCCCCATTCCATTCCAAGAATTTATGTCCCACATTATCTTTGATGGGTCCTCAAATTTGTGTCTCTGCAAATAACACCAAATGGGCCTTTTGTATTTCCACAAGGAGTCGGAAGTCTCCAAAATAAACCCTCCGATGCGCTCTAATGTTCAGCTCCATAGTAGTAGCCTGAAAATCCTGCTCTGCTTGGACTAACGATAGTAGAGATGGGTACAAGGCGTCCACAGTTGTTCTCTGTGATCTTGCGCAAGCGCAATGAGGCGTTTTGAGAGCTTATGAGAGACTTGGTGTCTGGAAGCTTCGGCATCATACAGATAAGTGCTCTTTCACACGCCCTGAAGAAGACTAATCTTATTCGCTTTCAGATACTCGATTGCCAAATGCTATGAAGCTTGTTACGGGCATTCCAGGTTTGTCCCAAGAATGTCTTCCTTACTCTCATAAAAACAAATATATACATATTCCATTTATTTCCTCTGGACATTGATCAATGTCTCTAGCAGCGGAACGACTGTAAACACACACTCACACACACACACACACACACACACACATCCTTTACCTTCATAAAGTAAAGATACTTCTCTCACGCCGCTCACATTCGATCTGTCGATGAAGATATCGGATGTGTGTCTATTTTATAACTATTTTAAGGCCAGAAACATGGAATTATACCCAGGAAAATACATAAATAATACGGTATTAATAACAAATAACTTCGCATGCGCGCACATATGTTTGCGTGTGTGTGATTATTTTACATTTGTGTGTTTGTATCTAAGCGCCTGTGATACACACACAAACACACACACACACACACACATATATATTCATATATATATATATATATATATATATATATTCATATATGTATGTATATATACACACACACACACACACATATTTGTGTGTTTGTGTGTGTGTGTGTGTGCACGTGTGCGTAAGAATGTGCGTACACAGGGAATGGTCGGCTCGATTGATCGATTGATTGATAGATAAATGTGAAGACACAGTTGATACGTATGAATTAACCGTAACACATACACATACGGACGTACATATTTATATGTCCGTGTATGTATGTATGCATACACACACACAAACACACACACATATATATATAATATTGAGATGTGTACATATGCGTGTGTATACACACACACACACACATACATATATATATATATTATATTATAGATATATTTACACATATATAACATACATATGTCAATATATATACACGTGTCCGTATGTCTTTGTGTGTAATGTGTATATGTATATATACGTGTGTGTGCGTATGTGTATGTATATATATATATAATTGTGTGTCAGTGTGAATATGGGTGCCTGGGTACACATATGCATGTCTACGTATGTCCCGGTGCGTGTGCGTATCTCTGCGTGTTTGTGAGTCGTTCTTTTGCGTGTGTTTGCGTGTGTGTGTGTGTGTGTGTGTCTTTGTGTATCTGTTGGATACCTCAGTGTGTGCGTACATATACAGGTAGCGATGGGTAAATTGTCACCATCATATATTTTTAATTTCGCGCATGCGCATTGTTTGTTTTGGATTTTGTCGACCATACATTGGTAGGGTCAGTTGGGCACCGTCTGTGAGGAAAACAGCAACATGACGCAATTCACTCTGCCAGAAATTTGGAAACGAAATGCTGTATTGCTTGGCATTCGCGCTGGAAACTCCAATGCGAACATTTCAAAGTGTTTGTGTGTCAGTCAGAGGACTGCAATCTGAGGACATGCACCGAGAGTGATAAAAATCAAACATCCAGTCAACATCATGCTGTTTGGAGTGATCACAACTAGTGATGGCGGCGTTATGCCTCCATTCATCCTCCCACACTGGAGGCATACCGTCGCCGTCACTAATGATCACTCCAAACACCATGATGTGGACTAGATGTTTGATTTTTATACCACTCGGTACATATCATCAGACTCAACACGAAAGCCTACATCAAGTGCCTGGAGGAGGTAATGCTGCCCTGAGTCAAGAGGGTTACTGCTGGAAGACCCTACGTTTGGCAACAGGTGCCTGCACCATGCCACACATGCAGGAGAACCCAGTCATGGCTGACAGACAATTTCTGCAACCACATCATCCCTAACATCTGACCACCTAACTCCCCAGGCTGCAACCCCCTTGGTTATTATGTGTCGGACGCAGTTGAGTGAGAGACCAACAAAACTGTACTCGTTTGTATTTCAAGATATTTTTGTGTAATTTTGGTAAATATATCTGTTAAAATTGAGATGTCAGTGCTATTTTCATTTCTGCGTATATGCATTATATTTCCTTTAATGCATCTAATTACATTTTGGACATACACTTATATACATCTGTATTGACTTTTCTCAATATTCATACCGTTTCCTATAGATGCACAAATGTATTTCTTTCCCAAATGAATTGCACTTCATGTTCAAGGCTCCGATGAAGCTCTAAGTGTTATTCAGGCACTCGACTGTGTCCACTGCATCTTATAGCAGAAACAGCTGTAAGCTAATGAACTTCATAAGATAATCACTTATTCCGTTGTCATTTCTCTTTCTCATATATACTCCGAGTTTTGTCATGGCTACCGAATAATTGTCACATATTACATTTACAGATAAATTCCTCTATTTACATAATATCGAGGTCTCTTTCATTCTTTTGTGTCTTCTTAACATTTTCAATCAATATATATATATATATATATATATATATATATATACATACACACACGCACACACACACATAGAAACACACACACACACCACACACACATATACATATATACACATTATATATATATATATATATATATATATATATATAATAAATTCAGGGTGAATACTTGATAAATGTAAGCACCTGTGTATGCCAGCTAGTAGCATAGGTGATAGGATATTGTATCAAATGAATAAATGAAAAACAAGACGCAAAGGATGTTGCAGTACATATGTTTCGGGCTTTATGCATCATGCATAATCGATATAACAGATAGATCAAAAGCCTTCTTCAGCTGCGTGCCATTGCTACACCAAAGACTTGTATCACATTATAAAAGGTTTGAGAAAAAACCGAGTATCATTGGGAATGTATGTTTGTAAATCTTCATAGGCGTACTTGGTATTATTAGACTCCAAAACAAATCGTCCATACCGTTTTTTCACTCGATATAGAATGAGTTCCATAAAGTCCGGAACATATGTACCGCAACATCCTTTGCATCTTGTTTTTATTTATATATATATATATATATATATATATATATATATTACAGAATGGGATCTCTAAGCAGTGATAAGTAAAATTGTAATATTATCCTCTGTCCGAATATGGTTGAGACACTTTGGAACCGGTGAACAAGCAACTAACTGCGTTTTGAGACGGTAAATTTATCCCGTTTGTTGTCAAACGGTGTGTATACACATAGATCATCTCGCAGCGTCACCTACCCAGACCGTGAGATGCAAGCATTTCAGAGTAGTTATCTCCTCTTCGATCACAGACACCCGGCAGGCGGCGCTGCGAGCTGATTGAAGAGACTGATTCTCTTATGCTTTTCCAGTTGCCATACGGCGACTGGCAGCGCTCCTAGTGCCCCCCACCCCCTCTGTAATTTACTTCCGGTGAGCCACCACACGGCGCTGCCAGTCGTCATATGGCGAGCGGAAAAGCATACGAGAATCAATCTCTTCAATCAGCTCGCAGCGCCGTCTACCTGGTGTCTGCGACCAAAGAGGTGATAGTTACTCTGAAATGCTTCGATCTCACGGTCTGGGTAAGTGGCGCTGCGAGCTGATATAGGTGCATACACACCATTTGTCTACAAATGGGATATATTTTCCATGACAGAGGCAATGAGTAGCTTCTTCACCGGTGCCACAGTGCCTCAAGCATATTTGGACAGACGAGTTATATATATATATGTGTGTGTGTGTGTGTGTATGTGTGTATATGCATGTATATGTGTGTATATGCATGTATATGTGTGTATATATATGTGTATATATATATGTGTGCATATATATATATACATGTATATATATGCATATATATATGTGTATATATATGCAAATATATATGTGTATACTTATGCATATATATATGTGTATATATATGCATATATATATACATGCATATATATGCATATATATATATATATACATACATGCATATATGTGTATACATATATATATACATGCATATATATATATATATACATGCATGTATATGCATATATATATACATGCATATACATATATCATATATTATAGATATATATAAGGTATATATATATATACATGCGTATATACATGTATATATATATATATATATATATACATGTATATATATAGATATATATATATATATATATATATATATATATATATATATATATATATATATACATGTATATGTATATACATGTATATAACTTAGAAAGGTTTTGGCCAGTATTGGCCCAGGCCATGTCTAACTTAATAGCACCACCTGGCGAAGTCTTTCAATTCAGGATTTGGGCACCAAGGCCCATTCGAGCAGAGAGTTATTGTTTGCGGAGACATATCCGGGTGTGGGTGGTTTGTCCGGGACTGTTTGAAGGAATTTGTCCAACGATTTCTTGAATTTTGTGTGGTCAGTTTCTGTTTTGACGTGTCCTAGTGTAATGTTGAAGAGAGCGGGCCCAATTGAGGTGAAATAATTGTCGTTATGTCATATTGTCGTTATGTGATGCGATTTGGATTTTTGTTGTGGACGGATGGCACGTGGTCCAAGCCTTGGATGTATTTTGAAGGTGATGCCAACATCATTTGGACAGTGCTGATGGAATATTTTCCACATCATACAGATAATGTAGCGTTCACGGCGTCGTTGGAGTGAATACAGTTTCAGCTTCTCTAGTCTACCCCAGTAGTCAAGGTTTGACATGCCATCTATCTTTTTTGTGATTGACCTTTGGGGAGCTTCAATTGTCATAATATTTTGTTTTGTGTAGGGAGACCACAGTGGACAGCAGTATTCAAGGTGGGATCGGGCAAAAGTGGAGAACAGAAGGATAATAGTGTGGGAATCTCTTGACTGGAAGGTTCTGAGAATCCAGGAACACATTCTGCGGGCCATGTCAACTTTGCTGCTTATATGTGTAGCCCAGCTTATGTTGTTGTCCACTGTTACTCCCAAGTCTCTGATGTTGTTGGACGCCATGATAATTTCTCCAGAAGGAAGGGAGTATGGGAGTTTCAGAGCGTCCTCCCTTCCAAAGTGGATCAGTTCGAATTTGTCTTCGTTTAGCAACATGTTGTTCTTTTCCGCCCATTGGACAACAGCCAGTAGGTCTGACTGAAGGCTTATTCGGTCATCCACGCCATTGATGACCTTCTGGAGCTTGGTGTCATCAGTGAAGGTTCTGATGTTACTACGTTTGATGGTGTCAGTAATATCATTTATGTAGATGATGAAGAGAAGTGGGCCCAACACAGTGCCTTGTGGGACACCACTGCTGACTTTAGCTGGGCTGGATTTGACTCCTTCGACTACAACATGTTGGGTTCTGTTAGACAGGAAGCACTTGATCCACTGCAGCAGCTTTCCAGTGACATGTATGTGTATATACATGTATATATATATATATGATATATATATATGTATGTATATATGTATGTGTATATATATATATGTTATATATATAATTATATTATATATATGTAGTGTTATATATATATATATATATATATATATATATATATTATGTATATATATATATAGATGTTATATATATAATATATATGTATATATAATATATATATGTATATATAATATATATTATTGTTATTATATATATATATATATATATATAAATATATGTATATTATATGTATATATATGCATATATAATAATGTATGTAGTTATATATGTATGTATGGATATATATATGTATTATGTATACATGTATGTGTATATATATACGTGTGTGTGTATATATATATATGTGTGTGTATAAGATGTGTAATATATGTGTGTTATATATTATGTGTATATATATATATATATATATGTGTGTGTGTATATATATAGATATAATGTGTGTGTATATATATATATATGTGTGTGTGTGTGTATATATAATATATATATATATATATATATATGTATGTGTATATATATATATGTGTGTTTGTATATATATATGTATATATATATATATGTATATATATATACGTACATGCATATATAGTGTGCGTACTTATAAGCATATATACATAAGTGCATGTACACATAGTTGGATTGGATACATAATCCCAAATCCTTTAAATATAAAATAAAAATTAGATGGAACAAAAAATATCATTTTGTTAAAAACAAAACAAAAAAACGCCGACCAAAATAATCAACTCCGGCACTAAATAAATGATTCTTTGAATAATCTAACCTTTTGTTCGAAAGGAGCATCTTAAAGAAATTATTTCGATGCCTTCGTTTGATAATTCTTACCGTTTTTGTTGTAGCATTCTTTGAGCGTTCAGATATTATAAAGCCATATTTTGTTGGCCTCTAACCGTGGGATTTATCGGGAGACAGATATCGAAATTACATAGCGGAAATGCTTATGTAAATATTAAAAGCCGTGTGTGAACGGACGCAGTGGAAGCGACAGAGATGGAATAAAACAAGAATCAAGACAAAAACCAGATACTTTTATCCTGTCTGTTAAACGTAACTATATCTCGACACAATCTTTTTTTTTTCGTTCTCAGACAAGCGACGTACCAAACAATCAGTCGGATCAAGGGAACAATAAATTTAGCGATAAAATAGCCATATGTTTCAACGACGTCATTCACATTGCTGTAGAAACTCATCATCAATCTTCTAAGACCGGTAAGCCAAGCTGGATGAAGTAAAGGAAGAGAATGTGGTAGGATACGATAGATAAAGACGATCGAACGGAAAGCAATGATTGCAGGGCAAAGCGAGATAGGTTGAGCTTAGTACGAGACAAAACATCCGGATTTTTAACTTTCCGGGCCAAGTCAACAGACGAAGACACCGAAAGACATCGATTTTCATGTGACATCTTAATTAGTATCTGTCCATTCAACGTCAAATTCTATCGGTATGGGTTTTTGGTTTCGGTTTTTTTTTTCCTTCTTTCATTTTTTCATCTTTCTTTTTTAAACTTTCAAACTGGTTTCTCTGTTTAATGAAACGATGATTAACATCTTCTTTGACCTAAAATACTAACCATGAATGATTGAAACGTTTCTGTTGACAATCTCTCTCACTCACAATATATAATTTTGACTTTAGCACAGACAGTATTTCAAATATATTTAGTACATTGTTCATTTTTCAATTCTATGAAACCTGAATATGTTCAAGGACTGTCTAAAGGAAATTGATGTTTTTTTTTTCTTTTTAACTTTTCTTTACAAAAATTTTATTTTCATTTCATATTTTCTCTATACTACCGAGCGCAGACTTGTGAGCTTGGGTCGCCAGTAGTGTTTTGTTCTGATTTTGCATTTTCTATTGTATTGAAAGTGCACTAAATAATATGCTTGCACTATTTGCCATGGTGTTTCGTGTTTGTTGTGTACACTTGTAAGTTCTGGTTTTGCATTTCTTTACCAAAGGAACATCGGATAAAGGGCAGTGGAGGCACGAGGTATTGCAAAGACATGGGAAAGTTCAACCACAGTGGGTCTAGTCCGACTCCCAGAAGAGGCTAACAGGAGATGGACCGACTGACCACTGGAGAACTCCCGTTTTACGTGAAGAGCAGAAGTTCCAATCTAGTCAAACGAAAACTGAGGCAGAGAACGATGGCAGGGCGATAATTTATGATGGCTAGGGCGATACACATAATTGGTACCTCAACTCGAACGTTCAGGGATAGCTTCCTTTCAGCCCATTTCTGTCCGTTACCTTGACCCAGCTCCTGTTTATCTGCCGGTGGTTCAATTACCACCTGCAGGCAGACAGATTAATCAGTTCGTTTTTCCGACGTCCCACAACGCTCTCCAATGTCATAGACGTGCTTTTCAACGTACCACGCTGCATAACCATCGATTTGTTCCGAATTTATCATCGCTTTTAACTCGTATTCTTTTACAGTGTGCTGTCCAAACGCACCAACTCCAAACGAATGATTCTCTACACTTGTAGCTTCTGTAGTTATAACTCGATAACCTATTTCTTTACTACACACAAGGGGCTACACACAGAGGGGACAAACAAGGACAGACAAACGGATTAAGTCGATTATATTGACCCCAGTACGTAACTAGTACTTAATTTATCGACCCCGAAAGGATGAAAGGCAAAGTCGACCTCAGCGGAATTTGAACTAAGAACGTAAAGACAGACGAAATGCTTATTTCTTTACTACCCACAAGGGACTACACACAGAGGGGATATACAAGGACAGAAACATGGATTAAGTCGATTATATCGACCCCAGTGCGTAACTGTTACTTATTTAATCGACCCCGAAAGGATGAAAGGCAAAGTTGACATCGGCGGAATTTGAACTCAGAACGTATCGGCAGACGAAATACGGCTACGCATTTCTCCCGGCGTGCTAACGTTTCTGCCAACGCGTAGGAGAGATCAGAAAAGACACCGCAGGTTAAACGAGCATGCAATATGTAGCTTCTAATCGGTGACTGTTCACTTTTACCTGACGCAGATATGAGTCAATCTCTGGAAACAGGTTCGAAAGCGACCGATTTTACGATTACTGCCAAGAAGCGATGGCCAGCTTTATCGAAAGCATTCAATGGATCCAAGCAAGGTTTGTTTCCTATCCTCTCTATGATGCATAGCATGAGATAAATATTGTTGTGGTTGGAGCTATCGGGGGTTGCACTTATTTGTGCTTTTTCGTCCTTACCCTCGACAACAAACACCTACCATTTGGCGCGCCGGCAATGTTGTGTCTGCCTTTCGGTAACCTGGCCTCTCTCTGTGTCAACTGTGCACACCACAAATTTGCGGTAATGTTTTTTTATTGTCGTTCACATCCAGTGCTACAGATCAAGGATTATCCTATGGACCTCTGAATTCAATACTTCCCTCTACAGCACTGCAACTCCGCCGCACAATCACGTCAGACCACAAAATGAGTCAAAATGAGTACGCATGAGCGTTACGTATTTTGGTGTCGGGAATGGCTACCACAGAAAAACCATGTCATTCTAAGAAGATAAATAAGAAATTACTTGGTCTTCGAGAAGAGCATTTGGTCCGGTTTCCTTCTTCAGAAAGGTACCCCTTCCAAGGCCCTTCTAATCCTATTTCGTCCACTCTTTTTTCTGGGAAATAGTAATCTTGTTTGGGCTGTTTTGGTGAGGAATTTCTCAAAATCTATCCCATTTTCTCTCAGCTTCTTTTTTAATAATTTTTTTTTATGAATTCCATCAACTCAATGTTGTTGTTTATAAAGATAATGTTGGTGGGGTTTTCTTGCTTGTGTATTTGGTTGTTTTTTGTTGCTGTTCGTTCTTTTCATTGTCGTTATTATTATTAAGTGTGTGTGTGTGTGTGAAGGTGTGTGTGTGTGTATGAATTTGTGTGTGTGTGAAGTTGTGTATGTGTGAAGGTGTGTGTGTGTGAAGATGCGTGTGTGTGTGTGAAGAGGTGCGTGTGTGTGGAGGTGCGTGTGTGTGAAGGTGTATGTGTGTGTGAAGATGTGTGTGTGTGTGAAGGTGCGTGTCTGTGTGTGTGTCAAGGTGCTTGTATGTGTGTGGTGTGTGTGTGAAGATGTTTTTGTGTGTGAAGGTGCGTGTGTATGTGAAGGTGTGTGTCTGTAAATGTGCGTGTGTAAAGGTGTGTGTGTGAAGGTGCGTGTATTTGTGTGCGTCAAGGTGTTTGTGTGTGTGCATGTGTGTATGTATGCGAATGTGTGTGTGTGTGTGAAGCTGCGTGGCCCAGTGGCCAGGGTGTTGCACTCACAATCGCTAGGTCGTGGATTCTATTCCCAGACCGAGTGGTGCGTTGTGCTTTTGAGCAACACTTTCTCCAATCCACTCAGTTGTGTTGGGTCACCCTGACATGGACCAGCTTTCTGATCAGGGTGGATGTTGGCCTGCTCACCTATCCGGGGTGGCATCATCCGAAAGTTCAAACGACGCAAAGCGCATTGTGGCCAGCGAACAGAGACGGGAGAGAGGAGGAGGATAGAGAGAGACAGACAGACAATCAGAGAGACAGACAGACAGGCGGGAGAGAGAGGGAAGATATACAGATGGATAGCTAGATAGATAGATAGATAGATAGATAGATATAGATAGATAGATAGATAGATAGATAGATAGATAGATAGGGAGAGGAAGAGAGATGGGGAGAGAAGGAAGTGAGGAAAGAAAAGATACACATACAGTCACGCACGCACAGACAGACAGATACGTAGATTAGTAGATAGAGAGATAATGAATAAACAGACAGACAGACAGACAGAAAGGTTGACAGACAGACAGACAGACATAGGTAGGTATGTAAGTAGATAGATAGACAGACAGACAGACAAGCAGGCAGCCAGACAGATAAATAGACAGACATACAGACATATAGGTAGGTAGATAGATAGATAGATAGATAGATAGATAGATAGATAGATAGATAGATAGATAGATAACAGGTAGATGGATAGATAGATAGATAGATACATACATACATAATCAATGCAAATGCTAGAGATATGTGGAAGAAGTCGCAAGCGCCTGTTTTGGGCGATTGTTGATGTGATAATCAGTGTGCAAAGTGCGGTGTCAGTGTTGTTTAAGAACGCATCATGGAACCGTGCGGTTGCAGTGACTCCCTTGACATTGCTGGTCGTTGCTGCAGGACTTTGACGACACGAGCAGCTGTAAAAGGCGAACGGAAAAGCAACGACGAAAAACGAAAAATGGAATGAGGAAATGGAGAAGGATACGTTTGAGATAATAATTAGAAATGGCGGGAACTGGTGTAACGGAAATAAGAAACGGGGAGGGAAAATGGAGGAATTGTCGTGTTGCAGAAGATAGAGAGGGATGGAAGGAAGAAATAGAGAGATAAAGAAAGTAGGGGTCCACAGAGTGATGAAGACAAGGAAGAGGGAAGACAGGCAGAAAAAAATAGAGCAAAAGAGGAAGAACAAAGAAGAGGAAAATAATAGGAATTAAAATAAGGAAAAGAAAGAAGAGAGAATTGAGATGTCATTGGAGAGAGTTGGTTGTTTGTAAACAGTTTTGTCATTGATCATAATCTAGAGTGACAGTGAGAGGAGGGAAAAGGAAGAGGGGGATTTATGAGCGGAGAGTCAGGCGGGGAGAAGGAAGGAAGACTAGTGAATGAGGTGGAGATTTAGAAGCATGGAGATAGAAGTAGTGGGAGGAGAGAAGTGGAGTGGTGGGAGGAGAGAAGTGGAGTGGTGGGGTGAAATGAGGAAATTGGGAAGGAGTGGAAAGTGAAGGAGTACGGAGGGAATACCTTCATTGACGGAATATACATAGATAGAGCGGGGTGGGCAAAAGTAGGTATACAACTGTTTGTGACTCAAGCATTCATTTAAAGTCCCCAGAAATTAAAAAAAAAGAGGACTCCCAATGAACCAGACAGCGCCTGCAGATCCCTTCGTTGACTAATGAGTCTGTTCGGCTTAAAACAAATCGTGGCATTCCGTCGGTTACGACGACGAGGGTTCCAGTTGATCTGATCAACGAAACAGCCTGCTCGGGAAATTAACGTGCAAGTGGTTGAGCACTCCACAGACACGTGTACCCTTAACGTAGTTCTCGGGAAGATTCAGCGTGACACAGAGTGTGACAAGGCTGGCCCCTTTGAAATACAGGTACAACAGAGACTGGAAGAAAGTGTGAGAGAAAGTTGTGGTGAAAGAGTACAGCAGGGTTCGCCACTACCCCCTGCCGGAGCCTCTTGGCTCTTTAGATGTTTTCGCTCAATAAACACTCACAACGCCCGGTCTGTGTAATATATATATATATATATATTATATATATATATTATTAATTAGTGGTTATAGGTATTCGGTTTATGATCGTAAGGTCATTCCCGGCGACGCGTTGTGTTCTTGAGCAAGACACTTTATTTCACATTGCTCCAGTCCACTCAGCTGGCAAAAATGACTAGTACCTGTATTTCAAAGTGCCGGTGTTGTCACACTCTATGTCATGCTGAATCTCCCCGAGAACTACGTTAAGGGTACACGTGTCTGAGGAGTGCTCAGCTACTTGCTAGTTGATCGGATCAACTGGGACCCTCAAAGTCGTAACCGACGGAGTGCTCCTAGTATATAAGACCGGTAGTTTCAGAGAAGGGGCTAAATGGATTACATTGACCCCAGTGTTAAACTGGTACTTATTTCATCGACCCCGAAAGGGTGAAAGGCAAGGTCGACCTTGACGAATAAATTATTGTGTTTATATTAAAACGTATTGCATATGATCCATATCAATGTCGTCAGATAAATGTTACAAACCAATACAATTTACACTTAATAAAATTATGACATAATTGCGTATGTGTGTGTGTGTGTGTGAGTGTGTGTGATCATACACTGTTTTTACCGCTTTAGTTTAAAATTTAAGGCAAATATCGAGCTGTCTCCCCGTATTTTGTTTACGATGAGTTACTGAATAGCGTAACCAGACATTGAACGATGGCAGGAATGTCATTGGAGGAGGGACTCGTCTCTCGTTTCGGTTTGCAGTGTTTGCCTTTCCGGTGTCTGTTACTGAAGAGGCGATAACCACTCTGAAATGCAACAAGTCTGGTTAAGGAACGCAGTAAATTGACTCGGTGTAATTACACCTATTAGTCTACGGCGAGAGATTTTCTCCATAACAAAATACAGTGAACAGCTTTCTTGCGGGTTTCGAATATGCCTCAAGCACATTTCAACTCGTAGCAACTTTGTACACTTCACTGCTTAGCGCTATCACCCCCGTATACATGTATGTATACACACATGTACAGCACACTCACAAATATCTATAATTTGATCTCCCACACATTATATATTACTTATGCAGTGTAATTTAATGTGTACTGAAAACCGAAAATGCGTCTGGTTTACCATCTTCTAAGAAAACTTTGAAAACTGTTTTCTGCACCGGGGTTGTTGTTGTTTTGCGGTAAGTTGGTGGGGTTGGGCGAAATCAAAAGCAATTTTATTCCATCATAAGTTGTGAGGAGTTAACCCTACATCTGTGATCTATCGAAAGGAGTATACTTCTAGGGAATATCTATTTTATATTTATCATATTTTATTATATTTTACTTGTTTCGGTCTTTAGAGCTGCGGCCATGCTGAGGCACCACCTTGAAGAATTTTTAGTTGAATGGACCCGACCCGGTTACTTTCTTTTAAGACTAGTCTCTATCCTATGGGTCTATTTTGAGACGTAACGACAACGCCGATTGTCGAGCGGTGGTGGAAGATAAAGATACACACACAACACACACACACACATATATATATATATATAATATATAAGGGAGAGATAGAGAGATGAGAGACAGTTAATTTTCGTATAGAACACACATTTTAGTACTCAACAGGTTTAAACTTCAGCAGGGAGAGGTGCAAACGTAAGGACAAGTAAGTCAGGAAACTCGATATAGAAATCATTTCTAATCTGTGTAAATACATTTTGTATCAAATGTATTAAAATTTTTTTGGTATATCGACACGCTAAACTTACTTATCCTTATATATGTATATGTGTGTATATATATATAATATATATATATATATATATATAATATATATATATAATATCATGTCTGTGTGTATATTTACATATACATATATATATACATATATATACATATAATACACACACACCACACATATATATACACATATATATATATACATATATATGTATATACATATATATACATATATATATACATACATATATATATATATACATACATATATATATATAGACATATATATATATTTATTTGTATTTGCAGCTCATAGCTGTGACCGAGCTGGAGCACCGCCGTTTTGCTACACTGTTATTACCAAGAGCCTCCTCTAATATGTGGCACTTAGTGTAGAATGGAGTTTGATGTAGCTACCCTCATTTGCACCTCTTGCCGTGAGTAGGTTCATTTGGGACTCTCGACAGGAAGACGTCCAGCTTTGATTTAAAAAACCCTACATCTACTTTGTGTAGATTCCTCAGGCTCTTTGGGACAATATTAAAAAGCTGTGGGCCCCTGAAACCCAGGCTGTTGCAGTAACTGGTCCTGAAGCTCGATGGCATTGCTGGAATCTTTAGCACTGTGCAGTATCGACAATCATAACTTCTCAACAATTTCCTGCGACTCAACAAACTCACGAACGACGCCTTTCCACTTCCTGCGATTTCTCATCTCTCGCCCTCAGTCATACACGCTACTGCTTATACGAGTTCGGCTTCCATTCACACAGGGGTTGTCATGATTCTAGCCATAACAATATATATTAGGGGCTTCTTTCAGTTTCCGTCTACCAGATCTACACACAAAACTTTGGTCCAGTGGGATTGAACCGGAAACCATATAGTAGCAATCTCCTTACCACACCTCCGAAATATGTGATTTTTAGGGAAGGAGGCGATGGGATGGCGTGAAAGTGGCGAGCTGGCAGCATATTTAGCACGTCGGACAAACTGCTTACTGGCATTGATTCCAGTTCTTTACATTCTGAGTTCAAATCCTGCTAAGGTGAAATTATACTTTTCATCCCTTCTTGGTTAATAGAATAACGTACAAATCAAGCAGTAGATTCATTGTAACTGATTTGCCCCTCCCCTCAAAATTATTGGCCTTGAAGCCTGTAACAAACAGTCGTCCTATTCAAGAAAATGTTGTGAATTCGGTCGTATAAGCCATAGAAACTCATGGGGGAAATGGGCTGGCGTGGCGCTCATCCTTATTCTTTTTAAAGCATGAACGCGTAAAATAACGTTCTGTGAAAAAATGGGCATTTCTTAAAAATATTCTTTATCGATGAGAGCAATCAGAATGCACACGGCATTCTACTTCTTTCCAAAATGGTTGAGTCACATAAACTGAAGAAATTAGGCGATAATATATAATTCTATACGTGTACACAAACTAGCGTATACACGCACATTACCCACATACATACGCTCACACTTGCATATATAAGTTTTAATGTATTAACGGAAGAAAGGGCACACCATATAAGTAGTAGTAGTAGTAAGTAGTAGTAGTAGCAGCAGCAGTAACAGCAGTGGTGGTGGTGGTTATTCGTCCAAAACTGACGTTTTCGTCCTATTGTTAGAGTAACATTCGTTTCGATTGGATACTTACATATTTGCAGATATACGTGTGTGTGTGTGTGTGTGCGTGTGTGTGTGATACTAATTATATATATATATATATAAATGCGCCCTTTTAATGCCTTTCCAGGCTCATGGCCCGGTTTCTATGGCGTATGTGTTCCCCAGCTGGACGGGACGCCAGTCCATCGCAGCTTTACTCATTTTTGCCAGCTGAGTGGAGTGGAACAACGTGAAATGAAGTGTTTTGCTCAAGAACACAACGCGTCGCCCGGTCCAGGAATCGAAACCACAATCTTACGATCATGCTGCTGAAACCATAACCACTAAGCCCTGCGCCTCCACACACACACACACCATATATATATTTATATATGCATATATATACATATGCATATATATATAATATATATATATATATATATATATATATACCTATATATATATATATCACTATATATATAATACATATATATATATATAATATATATAACACTACATGTATATATACATATACATGTATATACACAGACATATATATATATACTATATATATATATATAATTCTACCATATACATGTATATACACACACATATATATATATACATATATATATATAATTATATCATCTATAATATATATCTACATATATATACATATATATAATATATCTACATATATATACATATACATGTATATATACATATATATATACATGTATACACACACACACACATATAATATATATATATATATATACACACACATATATATATACATACACATATATATATATACAAATATATATACATATATATATACACACATATATACATATATATACACACATATATACATATATATACACACATATATACATATATATACACACATATATATACATATATATATATACACATATATATACATATATATATATATACACACATATATATATATATACACATATATATACATATATATATACTCACATATATATACATATATATATACGCACACATATGAATACATATATACGCACACATATATATACATATATATGCACACATATATATACATATATATATATATATATATACACACACATATATATATACATATATATCTATATATACACACATATATATACACGTATATTTACATATATATATATAGCTACATATATGTAAATATAAGTATATATATGATTGGGTGGTAAGAAGTTTCCTTCCAAACCACATGGTTCCGGGTTCCGTCCCACTGCGTGACACCTCGAGCCGACCAAAACCTCGTGAGTGGATTTTGTAGATGGAAACTGAAAGAAGCCCATCCTAAACGCACGCATACATATATATACACACACACATACACAGCGAGCACTGGCGTTTCAGATCAACCCGTCCTCCCCTCACCGACCTCAAATCAATAAATAACAAGCCCCAACTTCAAATATCTCTATAAAACAACTCCAACAACAATAAAAACGTGTTATCTGATATTGAACCTGTTCTTCGCCAATTGGATGTCCGGCATTGATTTACGCTTTTGTTGTAATTTGTTTTTGATTGGGGCGTTTTTTTGTTTTTTTTTATGTTTTCTTATCTTCTTCAGGTATTCAAACGATGACAGGGAGCGAAAGATTATTGGATTTTTGCCAATGACATTTGTTAATCTATTAATCTGACGGTCGTGTTTGTATAAGTCGGAGTATGCCGTTGTTTACCGATCGCCCACTCAACGGCTACTCCCTCCCTCCCTGCCGCCGGCACCGACACCGCTTCCACCCGTAATATTTGTTCATACGTTAGTTTTTCTATGGCTTGTACAAAATGTCACTCGCAAGAGAACAGGTTCTTTCAAACGTGTAGCTTTTTCCTTCTAAATATCAGAAGATCTACTACGTGCATCACTTGAAATATGCCACTGAGCAGTGACAGACGTTCGCTTCCCGAGCCGTACTCATTTCACTGCTCTTAGGTCACTAATCGTTTGTCTGTTCTGGCACTGTGCGTTCTCAGTTCAAATTGCACTGAGGCCATCTTTGTCTTTCCTGCCTTCGGAACCATGCTGCAGCACAGATTCAATCGACGCCAGTCATTTAATTTTTTTTTTTTTTTTTTGAAGCCTGGTACTTATTATGTCGGTCTCGTTTACCGACTCGCTATGTCACAGCGACGTAAACACACCTACACCGGTTGTGAAGCGATGGTGGTGTCAAACAAGGAACAGCACAAAGAGATGACATATATATATATATATAGTATAATATATATATATTATATATATATATATACATATATATATATACATATTACATATATATATATTTATATATATATATTAATCCATATACATAGTGCATATATATATGTATATATGAACATATGTAAATATATATATATACATATACATATATATATGTATATATACATATATATATACATATATACATAAATAAACATATATACATATATATATACATATACAAACATATATACATATATATATACATAGACATATACACATATATATATACATATATGTTAGTTAGTTAGTTAGTTAGTTAGTTAGTTAGTTTTAGTTAGTTAGTTAGTTAGTTAGTTAGTTAGTTAGTTAGTTAGTTAGTTAGTTAGTAAGTTAATGTGGCTCAAAAGCAATAGCAAGGCCATGTAGGGGGACATGGAGTTAAGTACAGGGTGGTGTTCATGTAAAGAGTTCAGGCCACTTGAGGTCCAGGGAGACTTTGAACAAAGCGGTCGTCGGCATCTTCACCATCTCGTCTGGCAGCTTGTTCCACGGATCCGCAAACGGACGGAGAAAGCTCCTCTCCCTTCGATTTGGATGTAATCGTCGCAGGTAGAGCTTTTCGGAAGACCCCGCAGCCGACGCTCTGGAGCAGGAGTGAAGAACAGCTCTTTCGAGAGGTTACACTTTCCGCTTATGATGTTGTGGGCGAGAATGAGATCACCACGGCGGCGGCGTTTTTCTAGAGAATAAAGGTCGAGCGTTCTCAGCCTTTCTTCATAGGACAAATTTTTGAGACCATGAAACATGCGGGTAGTCAGCTTCTGGACTCTTTCGAGATGATGTATGTCTTTGAGGTGATAAGGAGAAGAGGCTTGAATCCCGTACTCCAATATGGGTCCCACCAGCGTGACATAGAGTGGTAGGAATATGGCTGCTGTGAGCATTCCGAATGACTGTCGAATCAAGAACAGAACTCCGCGTGCTTTGTTGGCAGCATGGACACACTGGGCCGAAGGCGAAAAGGAGGAATCCACAAGATACCCAGGTCCTTTACCTGATCGGTCCTCTCCAGCAGCAGACGAAAAATAACACATATATCAGCTCCAGAAGGTCATCAATGGCGTGGATGACCGAATAAACCTTCAGTCAGACCTACTGGCTGTTGTCCAATGGGCGGAAAAAGAAAACATGTTGCAATGAAGACAAATTTGAACTGATCCACTTTGGAAGGGAGGACGCTCTGAAACTCCCATACTCTCTTCCTTCTGGAGAAATTCTCATGGCATCCAACAACATCAGAGACCTGGGAGTAACAGTGGACACAACAAACATAAGCTGGGCTACACATATAAGCAGCAAAGTTGACATGGCCCGCAGAATGTGTTCTGGATTCTCAGAACCTTCCAGTCGAGAGATTCCCACGCTATTATCCTTCTCTTCTCCACT